>NW_027189709.1:10000-36547 GCF_040958095.1 Procambarus clarkii
CCTCACTACTCACCATCATCACTACTCACTATCACTACCACACTACTCACCGAGTAGTGTGGTGGTGATGATAGTGAGTAGTGTGGTAGTTATGATGGTGAGTAGTGTGGTAGTGATGATGTTTATGAGTAGTGTGGTAGTGATGATGGTGGGTAGTGATAATGGTGAGTAGTGATGATGATGATGATGGTGAGTAGTGAGGAAGTGATGATGTTAGTGAGTAGTGAGGAAATGATGATGGTGGTGAGTAGAGAAGTAGTGATGATGATGGTGAGTAGTGAGGTAGTGATGATGGTGAGTAGTGTGGTAGTGATGGTGAGTAGTGAGGTAGTGTGGTAGTGATGGTGAGTAGTGAGGTAGTGATGATGATGGTGAGTAGTGTGGTAGTGATGGTGAGTAGTGAGGTAGTGATGATGATGGCGAGTAGTGTGGTAGTGATGATATTAGTGAGTAGAGAGGTAATGATGATGATGGCGAGTAGTGTGGTAGTGATGATGATGGTGAGGTAGTAATGATGGTGGTGAGTAGAGAGGTAGTGATGATGTTAGTGAGTAGAGAGGTAGTGATGATGATGGTGAGTAGAGAGGTAGTGATGATGATGGTGAGGTAGTGATGATGATGGTGAGTAATGAGGTAATGGTGATGGTGAGTAGAGAGGTAGAGATGATGATGGTGAGTAGAGAGGTAGGGATGATCATGGTGAGTAGTGAGGTAGTGATGATGTTAGTGAGTAGTGTGGTAGTGATGATGATAGTGAGTAGTGAAGTATATATATAGGTAAGGTTAGATTAGGTTAGGTTAGGTTTAATTAGGTTAGATTAGTTTAGGCTAAGAAATAGGCTATTTTTGTTGAAATAGAAATAGGGCAGTAATTGTTGGTAGCGTGTCTTCTCTGTTCACGTAGCAGTAAATAGGTATCCAGGAGTTAGTTAGATTACCTTAGGTTAGGTTAGTTTAGGCTAGGAAATAGGCTAGGTTTGTAGAAATAGAAAAAGAAGAAGGGCTGTAATTGTAGGTAGCGTTTCCTATCACCGAATACATCTATTCACCTAACAGTAAATAGGTATCCAGGAGTTAGTTACGTTAGGTTAGGTTAGGTTAGCTTAGATTAGGTTATGTTTGTTTTGACTTGGAAATAGGCTAGGTTTGCAGGTTAAGTTAGGTTAGTTTAGGCTAGGTTTGTAGAAATAGAAATAGAAAAAGGGCTGTAATTGTTGGTAGCCTATCTAACCTAACCAACCAACCTAATCAACCAACGTAACCAACCAACCTAACCAACCAACCTAACCAATGTAACCAACCAACCTAACCAATGTAACCAACCAACCTAACCAACGTAACCAACCAACCTAACCAATGTAACCAACCTAAGCAACCAACCTAAGCAAGCAACCTAAGCAACCTAACCTAACCAACCAACCAACCTAACCAACCAACCAACCTAACCTAACCTAACCTAACCTAACCTAACCTAACCTAACCTAACCAACCTAACAAACCAACCTAACTAACCAACCAACCAACCTAAGCTATCTAACCTAACCAACCAACCTATCCAACCAACCTTAGCTATCTAACCTAACCAACCAACCTAAGCTATCTGCCTAACCAACCAACCTAAGCTATCTAACCTAACCAACCAACCTAAGCTATCTAACCTAACCAAGCAACCTAACCAAGCTACCTAACCAACCAACCTAAGCAACCAACCTAAGCAACCAACCTAAGCAACCAACCTAAGCAACCTAACCTAACCAACCTAACCTAACCAACCAACCTAACCAACCAACCTAACCAACCAACCTAACCTAACCAACCAAACTAACCAACCTAACAAACCAACCTAACTAACCAACCAACCTAACCAACCTAACAAACCAACCTAACCAACCAACCTAACCAAACAACCTAAGCTATCTAACCTAACCAACCAACCTAAGCTATCTAATTTAACCAACCAACCAAAGCTATCTAACCTAACCAAGCAACCTAATCAACCAACCTAACCAAGCAACCTAACCAACCAACCTAACCTAACCAACCTAACCTAACCTAACCAACCAAACTAACCTAACCTAACCTAACCAACCAACCAACCTAACCAACGTAACCAACCAACCAACCTAACCAACGTAACCAACCATCCTAACCAACGTGACCAACCAACCTAACCAATGTAATAACGTAACCAACTTAAGTTGGTTAGTACCAACGTAACCAACCTAAGCAACCAACCTAAGCAACCTAACCTAACCAACCAACCAACCTAACCAAACCAACCTAACCAACCAACCTAACTAACCAACCAATGTAACCAATGTAAACTATCTAACCTAACCAACCAATGTAACTAACCTAACCAACCAACCTAAGCTATCTAATCTAACGAAGCAACCTAACCAACCAACCTAACCAACCAACCTAACCAAGGAACCTAACCAACCAACCAACCTAACCAACCTAAGCTATCTAACCTAACCAACCAACCTAACTAACCTAACCAACCAACCTAACCAACGTAACCAACCTAACCAACCAACCTAAGCAACCTAACCTAACCAACCTAACCTAACCAACCTAACAAACGAACCTAACCAACCAACCTAAGCTATCTAACCTAACCAACCAACCAACCCAACCTAACCTAACCAACCAACCTAAGCAATCTAACCTAACCAACCAACCTAACCAACCAACCAACCTAAGCAATCTAACCTAACCAACCAACCTAACCAACCAACCAACCTAACCAACCTAAGCAATCTAACCTAACCAACTAACCTAACCAACCAACCTAACCAACCAACCAACCTAACCAACCTAAGCAATCTAACCTAACCAACTAACCTAACCAACTAACCTAACCAACCAACTTAAGCTATCTAACCTAACCAAGCAACCTAATCAACCAACCTAACCAACCAACGTAACCAACCAACCAACCTAAGCTATCTAACCTAACCAACCAACCTAAGCTATCTAACCAACCTATCCAACCAACCTAACCAAGCAACCTAACCAACCAACCTAACGAAGGAACCTAACCAACCAACCTAACCAATGTAAGCTATCTAACCTAACCAACCAACCTAACCAACGTATCCAACCTAACCAACCAACCTAAGCAACCAACCTAAGCAACTTAACCTAACCAACCAACCTAAGCTATCTAACCTAACCAACCAACCTAAGCTATCTAACCTAACCAACCAACCTAAGCTATCTAACCTAATCAAGCAACCTAACCAATTAACCGAAGAACCTAACCAACCAAACCGAAGAACCTAATCAACCAACCTAACCAAGCAACCTAACCAACCAACCTAACCAACCAACCTTAGCTATCCAACCAACCTAACTAACCTAACCAAGCAACCTAAGCTATCTAACCTAACCAAGCAACCTAACCAACCAACCTAACCTGAGCAACCTAACCTAACCAACGTAACCAACCAACCTAAGCAATGTAACCTAACCTGAGCAACCTAACCTGAGCAACCTAACCTGAGCAACCTAACCTAACCAACGTAACCAACCAACCTAAGCAATGTAACCTAACCTGAGCAACCTAACCTGAGCAACCTAACCTGAGCAACCTAACCTAACCAACCAACCTAACCTAACCAACCTAACCAACCAACCTAACCAACCAACCTAACCAACCAACCTAACCAACCAACCAACCTAACCAACCAACCAACCAACCTAACCAACCTAACCAACCAACCAACCTAACCAACCTAACCAACCTAACCTAACCAACTAACCTAACCAACCAACCAACCTAACCTAACCAACCAACCTAACCAACCAACCTAACCAACCAACCTAACCTAACCAACCAACCTAACCTAACCAACCAACCTAACCAACCAACCTAACCAACCAACCTAACCAACCAACCAACCTAACCTAACCAACCAACCTAACCTAACCAACCAACCAACCTAACCAACCAACCTAACCAACCAACCTAACCTAACCAACCGACCTAACCAACCAACCGACCTAACCAACCAACCTAACCAACCAACCTAACCAACCAACCTAACCTAACCAACCAACCAACCTAACCAACCGACCTAACCAACCAACCGACCTAACCAACCAACCGACCTAACCAACCAACCGACCTAACCAACCAACCGACCTAACCAACCAACCTAACCAACCAACCTAACCAACCAACCTAACCTAACCAACCAACCAACCTAACCAACCGACCTAACCAACCAACCGACCTAACCAACCAACCTAACCAACCAACCGACCTAACCAACCTAACCAACCAACCAACCTAACCAACCGACCTAACCAACCAACCTAACCTAACCAACCTAACCTAACCAACCAACCAACCTAACCAACCGACCTAACCAACCAACCTAACCAACCAACCAACCTAACCAACCAACTTAACCAACCAACCTAACCAACCAACCGACCTAACCAACCAAACCTAACCAACCAACCTAACCTAACCAACCAACCTAACCAACCAACCTAACCAACCAACCTAACCAACCAACCAACCTAACCAACCTAATTATGTTATTATATTATTATTATTATTATTATATTATTATTATATTATTATTATTATTTTATATTATATTATTATATTATTATTATTATTATTATATATTATATTATATTATTATTATTATTATTATATATTATACATTACATTATTATTACATTACATTACATTATTACATTACATTATTATACAACCTTATTATATTATCAACTCCCTTCTTATTATCTGACACGAACCTTCGGTTCGTGTCAGAGTCCATGAGTGTCCGTGTGCGTGTCCGTGTGAGTGTCCGTGTCCGTGTATCCAAGGGGTTTTGGGTCCAGGAAGCTATTTGTGTCGACCCAAATTGCCTCCCTTCTCCCCACCTGAAATCCAGGTGGATTGAAAGACCTGCCCGAGGTCAGTGGATCCAGGTATCCGTCCGTGGCCCCCCGGACTTCAACCCTTCCCCACATTCCAAGGAGTCGGTCAATCAATCTTCGGCTATCCAGAGAATCTATCGAAACTGATGCTCCTACAGGAGGGGACACACAGAGAAATCTGTGCCCTGTACTTGCAACCGTTCCGACAGGCTCGAACGCAGATCTATCCGGATTAGGAACTTGTTCTATCCGACTAGGCCACGCTGGAGTTGCCTTCTGAATCAAATTTGGCACTTGTATTTATATCTCATAGCAAGGTTAGTTAGTGTCTATTTATCAACAGTTGCAATGATTGATATGTTAAGTTGTTAATTTGTGTTGACAGTTAGAAATACCAGACAGCTTTGTTTGATAAGGTTGCAGTCCCGTGAGGCAGTTTTATGAATGAATATTGGAGAATTTAGGCTAACTGACATGTGTGTGTGTGTGTGTGTGTGTGTGTGTGTGTGTGTGTACTCACCTAGTTGTGTTTGCGGGGGTTGAGCTCTGGCTCTTTGGTCCCGCCTCTCAACCGTCAATCAACAGGTGTACAGATTCCTGAGCCTATTGGGCTCTATCATATCTACACTTGAAACTGTGTATGGAGTCAGCCTCCACCACATCACCTCCTAATGCATTCCATTTGTCAACCACTCTGACACTAAACAAGTTCTTTCAAATATCTCTGTGGCTCATTTGGGCACTCAGTTTCCACCTGTGTCCCCTGTGTCCCCTGTGTCAACCGACTGTCTTACCACTCGGCTGTTAAGGGCTTTGTCTCAGGTTAGTGTGGGTCACCCAGGTGTGGGAGGAGACACAGGTGTGGGTGTTGGTGCAGGTGTGGGAGACCATGTAGGTGTGGAGGACCACAGATACTAGGGGGGGGGGGAAATGACGATGATGTGTGAGATGACGGGTGTGGCATGTGATATTGGTACATATGAGACTGGGTGTTTAGAAATATGTGGTTTTGGGGGGTGAGTGAGAGTGAGTGAACTGTGAGGGTGAGAGTGAGTGAACTGTGAGGGTGAGAGTGAGTGACTGTGAGAGAGGGTGAGTGAGAGTGATTGGACTGTAAGAGAGGGTGAGTGAGAGTGAATGGACTGTGAGAAGGGTGAGTGAGTGGGTGGAGGTTGGTGTGAAATGTCAGCAGGTGAGAGGGTCCACAGTAGTTTCCCCTCACCCCCTCCCCTTCCCCCTCATCCACCTACACTTTCATCCTCATCCACCTGCCTCTTCACTCCAGGACCCCCCCCCCCCACACATCTGCCCTTTCCTCATAACTCCTCATCTGCCATCTGAGGCCAGTGGCACTCACCTCCCCCCCCCCTACATCTGAGTGCCTCACACACACTTGTATGCCGCTAGCAGGTGTGTGTGTGACGTGTGTATGAAGCCCTCATGTATGCTGCCCTCACGTCTATGCTTCCCATATGAGTATGCTGCACAGGCATATGTGCAGTCTGCGAGCCTGTGTCACCCACGCTCCTATGCCTCATGACACTCGTGAGGTACACATACACACACACTCATATTTGGCCAACACACTCATGCCGCCCACATACTCATGCCGCCCACATACTCATGCCGCCCATGGACTCATAGCACCGCCAAACCCATGAGTGTTCATCAATAAACACTCGGGCGTAATAGACGCATTCCAGCACATATGTACGCCCGCACATACGTACACCAGCACGTACGTACGTCCGCACATATGTACGCCCGCACATACGTACACCAGCACGTACGTACGTCCGCACATATGTACGCCCACACGTACACACTGGGAAGCATACACGAACCGCCCTCTCAGACCACCTCGGTAGTTATATAAGTATTTGCGATGGTCCGAAAGCATATTACGGTTTCAGTGATAGCCTACTGACAAACAGGGAAATGAACCTTTGTCCTAAACAGAAATTATTCTCAAGTTATACATTTATTGTAATATAAATCCAGACGGGACACCACGAGCGAAGCTCTCGTCATGTAAGTACATTTAGGTAGTTACGCACACACACACATATATGTAAACAAAACACATAGCCTGTTATACAGGAATTGTAGGTTTATATCTACAGATGACTGGAAGGAAGAGAGACCACGGGGTTTAAGCTGTATATATGTTGTTGTTGTTGAGTTAGGGGCGACGACGATCGTGGGATCGGATGCGCCCCGGCGTACCCGTGAAGGGTGAATCGCAGAAAAGCCAGAAGAGGCGAAACGCCAAGCCAAAACGCGAAACGAGTGACGCCAAGCACTAGAAACTAATATGCCACACGGCAAAGCTACGCACAAAGGGAGAGGCAGAAGCACATAATAGAACAGGGCAAACAAACAGCCAGAAGGGCACACAGCACGTCATAGAGCAAACACACAAGAAATCAGAGCACAAACTTGCCCGGGAACTTGGCCCGCGGGAACCTTACATTGAACGCCTCCCAGAGCACCCATTGCCAAGGGTCTCGTCCATCCACCGGTGACGCCATAACATCTGGAACCGGGGCAACAAACACCTGCAAACTGGGGACCCAGATGGTAGTACTCATGAGGCGAGAAGTCGCCACTCGCCCCCACAGGAAGGGAACTTGCCCCTCACGAAAGCACTCCGGTCCGTCAGACAGCAGTAACTCGGCAATCTTCGACCAGTGACCCGGTGGCATCACAGACGCCGGCAACACGTCCCCTAGGGCCCCAACGCGCACCCGCACCACAGGGGTACCCGTGGCCCCAGGCACACCACCAGACGACAGCAGGGAACCCGGACGGCACGCATCCTTCCGTAACGTCACCACCAGGCCACGCCCAGCACCAGAGTCCACACCATCCCTGGCAGCGGGAGCCACCACCCCCCACTGTGGAGAGTCCCCCGGCGGAGAAAGAACCGAAGGCACGTCCGAGACACAGGCACCAGCACCGGCAGGCACATGGACCTCCGCCACCACGAACCGCGGAGACATCGACGCATCCGTATCCACACTGTCAACATCTGAAGCCCCAGAGTCACTGAAGTCACCAACGTCGGCCCAGGAAGAAGACGAACGCCGGGAACGTTTGGGCACCGGCCGGATATCGTCCGAGCCGGTAAGTGACCCAGAAACACGGGTACCACGAGCCGAAGGAACCGATGCCAGGACGGCAGCAGCCTCTACCACAGGGGGAACCGGACCACACACAGCAGGAGGCTCCGCAGTCACCCCAGCACCCAGCAAATCCGGGACCCGAGTCACGGACACAGGGCCAGGCGCAGCATCAGAAGACGAGGGAGAAGACAGTGACGTCACACAGGGAGCTCCAGGGAGGGCCACGGGAGCAGCTGGGACAGCGACAGGATCAGGCAGACCAACCGACGGTACCTCAAGAACCGGAGGAGGGACGGCAACAACCGGAGGAGGGACGGCAACAACCGGAGGAGGGACGGCAACAACCGGAGGAGGGACGGCAACAACCGGAGGAGGGACGGCAACAACCGGACGAATGGCAGGCGCAGCCGGGGAAGCTGCAGCAGCAGACGGGACGCGCACCACCTCATCAACATCACCGGGGATAGTGGGCTCCTGAGCTACCGTGCAGTGAGGACGTGTCGCCTGCTGCTCCGGTGGTTTGAGTCGTTTCTCACTACGTGTAGAGAGCCATGGGGAAGGCTCAGCGCAAGAGGGAATGGAAGCAGCTTTCGGACGAGGAAGGACGGGGGACCGATGTGCAGCAGGCCCCAAAGAAAACTGCTATCGAGGCTTTACCACTTTCTTCTACCAGCAAGTCAGCGGACGTAATGGACCTAGAGAGGACAGCGTCAGTCACACACCAGCCAGTGTCAGTCAATGCTTCTCTGTCCGCAACGCTGCCGCGGGACGGCAGTATGAGTCAGGAGAGGACACCACCGGTTTCACGCCAGCCAATGTCGGCCATTGTTCCTCTCTCCACAGCTCAGCCGCAGGACAGCAGTATGGGACAGGGGAGGACACCACTAGTCTCACACCAGACATCGCCAGCCTCTGCACTTCTTCCGAAATTCAAGATCATGCAGACCGACCACTTTCCTACAGCATATGGAGTAGTAACGGCGATGGAAAAAGAACAACCAGAGCTCAAACTTTCCATTACAGTCAACCTGAAGGGAGAAATAATACTGACACCTCAAGACCAACAGACTGCACATTACTTAGAGAAGGTAAGAGTCCTGCAGGGGAAACCTGTGTGCTTGGTAAAGCTGGACCCTTCAGAACGACGCACACGAGTCGTGCTTTTGGGATACCCAATCGACTTTCCCCTGGATCCAGTGCTAGAACACAAGCAAGTCCTGAGTGCGGAACGTTGCCACACAAAAGTAGACAAGGCAGCGACGCGTCAGGTTCTGGTGACCGGCATGGGACATGTGCCGGAAACTTTCGGTCTTGGAAATTGGGGGACATACCGACAGAGGCCATACGTCCCGGAACCCCTACGCTGCTTCAGGTGTCAGAAATACGGCCACCATCAGTCACGCTGCACAGGACAGGAGAGGTGCGGAGTGTGCAGCCTGAGACATCCCACCAAAGACTGTATTGCCAAGCACAAGGCAAACCAGACCACAACAGCCAAATGTCCAAATTGTGGAGGCAAACATCATGCCTGGAGCACAACCTGCTCTGCACGGAAACAAAAAGTGCAGACAGCTCAGGCCAGGGTCAACACACTGACCAGCGGTACATCCACCAACACCACCGTCTGGAACACTCGTGCACAGCCACAACAGCCACCCGCTCTCACAGAGCAAAATTTCCCGAATCTGTCAATTCCGAATCAGACATTACACGAAAGTGTTGCAGAAGTCCAGCAAGTGCAAATGAGCAGAAAACACTTACTTTCGGAATCTACTCACCAGCTATACAGTTTTACCGAGGTCCAGCTGCAAACCATCGTGAAGATCATGGCAGAGACCATTATCAATTGCCTACAGATGACGCAGAACGCCTCACAACAACAGACTCAAGACATCACTTGTGTGATAATGGACAAGATCGTGCAGCAGACCACAGTTACACGAGAAATAGACAGTCTCCGACAGGATGGAGCACAAGAGGACAAACAACGCAACTTGGACGTACTGACTACCGACAACAGTCGGCTACTCAAGACACCGGAACATCGACATTCACAAACGCAACTGCAAGACGCAGTGACCACCCACGATCAACAGAATCTTCAAACACAGGAGACAGACAACAACAGCCAATGCAGTCTGATCTGCAGCAACGCCAACAAAGACGTATTGAACAGCAGAGATGCGCAGGTTCCGCCAACACAAGAAACGGCCGCGAGCAATCAATGCAGTCCGACTTGCAGCAATCCCAACAACAAAGTGATGGACCACAGTTCTGCACAGATTCCAACAATGCCGGGGTTGACCACGGACAATCAATGCAGTCCGACCTGCAGCACTTCCAACACCATAGCGATGGACCACAGTTATGCACAGATTCCAACAACGTCGGGGATGACCACGAACTATCAATGCAGTCCGATTTGCAGCGACACGACTTGCGAGGCGGAGAATATAGAGGTCGATTCCGAGGAGGAGTTCTAGTAGAACAAGCTACACCAACCGAACCCGTCGTCTGGCCATTACGAATTCTGCAGTGGAACATACAAGGTCTTGGAAATAAAAAACACACACTTCAGGAGGCTGCAATCAGCACGAAAGCAGATATAATCGTTTTGGAAGAAACTCTTTTCCCAGCCACGAAATCCTTCAGATTAGCTGGATATCAGCACTATGTTCTCCCGTATGAGCAGGGGAGACTAAGAGGATTAATGACCCTAGTCAGAAACACCATACCCAGCAAGAAAATAGACTCGGTTTCATGTGGGGATGGAGTAGAGGTATTAGCAGTAACAGTGAATATGGCTAATTTTGAGCTCCTCATATACAACGTCTACAAGCCCCCTAGACGTAAACTAGAAGCAGAGGCAGTGCTTGCCTTGGCCACGCAGGAAAATTTAATTCTTGCTGGAGATTTTAATGCTCATCATCCAGAGTTAGGTGCAACTGGGCCAGCCAATGCAGATGGGCGCCATTTAGCTGCAGCTCTGCGAGAAGTACCTGAAATTACACTTCTCAACACTGGGGAACCCACTCACATTCTAGGAGGTTCCCTTGATCTTACATTCATCTCCACAGCACTCCAGCAACAGGCGAAGTGGGAAGTAGACCCGGTGATCACTAGTGACCACTATGCTACTGTCACGACACTCAACCTGGCACGACCTCCTACACCTCCTGCGCGGCCTCGGTGGAATTTAGGAAAGGCCAATTGGAATGTATACCAGGAAGAACTTGAAAAATGGTATGCAACGTACACGCCACCTGGGGATTTGAACATACACGAGACCAATCTGCAGGAAGCCGTTGCAGCTGCTGCGAACAAAGCTATTCCAATCATTATCACAGGTAACACGAAACGAAAGAACTATTGGTTCTATAGTAATGACGTTAAAGAACAGAACCACAGAGTCAACATCTTCAGAAAACATCTAAAGAGAAACCCCACACCAGAAGGAAGAACTCTGCTACGAGCGGTGATATCTGAAGCAAGGCGAGTTTCTCGAGAAGTAAAGGAGGCAAGATGGTTTGAGTGGTGTCAAACTCTAAATGAACATAGTAGTCTTGGCAAGATATGGGGTCAGATTAAAACTATATCAGGTCGACCAGCCCGGCCACAGGCATGTATTCAACCATTGCAGGAGGCTGAGAGACTTGCTCTCCAATTTGCAGAAAGAACAGCTTCATATCAGCTTCCTGCAATGGTCCGAAGGCAGCAAGACCACTTAAAACAAGAGAGGATGACAGTCATTCATGAGGGCTTAGCTATAAATGACGAATGTGACTGTCCCTTCACCGAACAGGAACTAAGCAGAGCCAAAAAGGGTGGTAAGGACACTGCACCAGGTGCTGATAACATTACATACTCAATGATCGCACATGCAGGTCCTGCTGGAGACCGAGGGATGTTGGACGTCATCAATGCGTCTTGGCAGCAAGGCAAACTACCGCCCTCTTGGAAGAAAGCAGACATCATACCGATTCCTAAGCCGAATGAACCTGACAATTACAGACCCATTTCCTTAACATCATGCGTTAGTAAAACTGCAGAACGGATGGTCTTAAATAGGCTACTGTGGAAGACTGGAGACCTTCATAAACACATATTTGGCTTCACTAGAGGTGTAGGTACTGCCAACTGCATAGCAACATTACTAGGAACAGTTAACTCGGGTCCAGCTATAGTGGTCTTCCTTGATCTGGAAAAAGCATTTGAACTTGCAAGCCCGCCAGCAATACTACACACCTTAGTTAAAAAAGGTGTGAGGGGGAAAATGCTAGCATGGATTCAAGATTACCTAAGTCACAGGTATGCCAGAGTAAAGTTGCAAGGACAAGTGTCGGACTACCACTTGCACGAGAATGGGACTCCAAAGGAGGAGTCCTCAGTCCTAGTCTTTTTAACATCCTTATGGAAAACCTTGTTACCATGTCCTTTACAGAAGGGGTTACATTGCTAAGCTATGCTGATGATCTAACATTAGTCGTTACGGGTCCTTCACTTCTAAATAAAGCTCAAGGTGCTTTAGATCAAGTGACATCTGAATGCAGTGTTTTAGGGCTAAAAATATCTGCACAGAAGTCTAAGGCGATGAGACTAGGTGGCAAGGCTCCAGACAGGCACCTACGCATTCAGGACATTAACCTTCAGTGGGTTCCACAATATCGATATCTCGGAGTGTGGATTGATTTTAAGATGACATTCAATAAGCAAATTCAATATCTAAAGGAGAAAGCAAAGTCACGAATAAATATAATGAGAGCAATCACAGGGCCCCGTCTAGGAGCGGGACACAGAGTGTTGAGAATGTTTTACATACACGCCGTTCGTTCCCTGGTTGATTATGCAGCACCTGCCTTACTCACTCTTTCTCCTGGTCAGTGGGCAAACGTTGAGGTTCTTCAAAATGATGCATTGCGAGTCATAACAGGTGCTCCCAGATGGACTAAAATCCTGAACCTAAGACTAGAGACAAAGCTAACGTCGAATGAAATAAGGGTAAAGGGGATTGCTGCGTGCATGCTGACCAAGATATTGACTAGACCTAGAATCAGTTCACTTAAAGATTTGATCACTGGAGCACTAACTCTGGACAGAAGAGCCTCCAATAGCAACAGGTGGACCCATTGTGCGTTAAACGCCATCGATACGTTTGATATGGCAAACACAGTCACTGAGAGGGGTGTCGACGACATACATGCAGACTTTGTTATACAAGCCCCTTGGGAATCTCTGCCAGCAGACTTTCAGATTATGGCTCTTGACGGAAAGAAGAACCAGACACATCCTCATCTGCTACGTCACATTGCACAGATGCATATAGAAGCAAACATGGCATCCGACAGCTTCACTTACTTCACGGATGGGTCAGTAGACCAGCAGGGACAAGAAACCGGAGCTGCAGTTAAAGCAGGAAACTCTGTATATAGTTGGAGGCTCTCAAATGGGTGTTCGACTTTACAGACTGAGATGCTAGCCATTCAAAAGGCTTTGGAACATGCTCTTGCTGAACACCGCCAACATGTTATCGTCCATACAGATTCGAGAACCGCCATTGAAACCTTGCAACAGGAACACATATGTGATAACATCCATCTGATCACCAATGTCTTATCATTCATGCACACACTCCACCGACAAGGCCGACGGGTGCTTATCAACTGGGTGCCAAGTCATGTGGGACTATTAGGTTATGACATTGCAGACGAAGCTGCGAAACTTGCTACTAAGAGGAGGAATGTAGACATTTACATACCACCGAGTCTCTCCCAGATGAAGAAAGTGATTCGAAACAGAGCAATGCGAAGGCTGTACAGTGACCACAACACAGCAGTTGCAACATCAGGATCTGCGGGTTGGTACAAGAATTCCACCAACTACGAACCACTTAGTTTGATGAAAGGGGGCAGTAGAACAACAGAAGTGCACTTACATCGCATCAGGCTTGGATACCCATGTGCATGGGAAATAGGCTTACGGGTTCCGGAAGGTGAGAGGAAATGTCAACACTGTGGAGAAATGCCCGACAGACCACTGGAACATTATCTAACACAGTGCACAGTTACAAACCCGTTAAGATTTCACCTTCGATTCGACAGAGCAGAGGAAGTTGTTAAACACATATGGCAAAATCTTACTGAAGCGACCATACGGGTCATACATACTCATCCTCCGCCCAGGTAAACCAGAAACGAGCATCACTTAGTGGGCCAGCCAGAGGCTTAAGGCCAGCGCAGGATTATCCCTGCTAAAAAGAAAAAAAAAAAAAAAAAAAAAAACATCACCGGAGACTGCCGCCAGAGGGAGCGGCGGGAAATCCTCGTCGCGGAACAAGTTGACAGGAGCAGCAGGGGCCTCAGAGCACCCGGCAGCCTGATGCCCCAACAGGCCACACCGGAAACAGGTACGAGGCTGCCGGGCATAATACACCCGGACGTAGTACCCCATAAGCCGGACAGAAGAAGGTATATCCGACCGCAGGCGCATCCCCAACGTGCGAATGTTTGTACGCCTCCCAGCATACCGCCCCGAGGAGAGCGTGTTCACCCGCACGCTGACAACAGTACCAAAACCCCCGAAGTAACGCCGGAGGAGGTCATCAGGGAACTCCAGGGGCGCACCATGGACACTGACATAAGTCAGGGCACCACTGCGGTCCGAAATCGCCACAGAGCCGGCATCGTCTGGCAACGGCAACGTACGCCCCCCGTACCGACGGAGGAAGTCCCGGTACTCGTCCTCCCCCACGCCCGTAACTAGCTCCACACCGTAAACAGCTTCCACCGGGACACGAAGCATGTCACACATCACCATCTCGATGGTCGGATAACCAGCCTTACAAGTGAACTCCAGGCCCACGGAGTTCACACGCTGAACAGGAGGAAGATGGCCCCCATGTCAGCACTGCCACGTCAACGCAGCCAGGCAGGCAACAAAACTGGTAGGGCAGAGACGCCCACAACACCTGGCGACCAAAACAGCAAACAACTCCAACAGCCACGGAGGATCGGTAAACGTCCTCACTCCACGGCTGCTAGCAGTCGACCTAAGCTGTATATATAGAACAGATCCACGAGGCTTCCTCCTCTAACAACAACAACAACAACTGCAATCCGAGCCGTTTTCGACACTATAGGCGTCTGAATCCAAACATGAGAAAATCCACATTCTCATAAGAACACTAGGATATATATCCACTATTCAAGACAGACAACATGATCCTAAAGAAAGGAATAATAACTGCATACCGCTAAATATTATCTATAAAAATTAAGAATAGCGTGTCGAAAATATAAATATTTCGTGAATCCGGTGTAGACGGCTACTTGTCTCACGAACACCGGGGAAGACGACGCTAGCCAGAGGTGTAGACGGCTACTTGTCTCACGAACACCGGGGAAGACGACGCTAGCCAGAGGTGTAGACGGCTACTTGTCTCACGAACACCGGGGAAGACGACGCTAGCCAGAGGTGTAGACAGCTACTTGTCTCACGAACACCGGGGGAGACGACGCTAGCCAGAGGTGTAGACGGCTACTTGTCTCACGAACACCGGGGGAGACGACGCTAGCCAGAGGTGTAGACGGCTACTTGTCTCACGAACACCGGGGGAGACGACGCTAGCCAGAGGTGTAGACGGCTACTTGTCTCACGAACACCGGGGGAGACGACGCTAGCCAGAGGTGTAGACAGCTACTTGTCTCACGAACACCGGGGGAGACGACGCTAGCCAGAGGTGTAGACGGCTACTTGTCTCACGAACACCGGGGGAGACGACGCTAGCCAGAGGTGTAGACGGCTACTTGTCTCACGAACACCGGGGGAGACGACGCTAGCCAGAGGTGTAGACGGCTACTTGTCTCACGAACACCGGGGGAGACGACGCTAGCCAGAGGTGTAGACAGCTACTTGTCTCACGAACACCGGGGGAGACGACGCTAGCCAGAGAGATTGTAAACATTGCCAAGCGAAGACGTCCCTTGTGCTTAAACGGAAGTTTATAAGCCAGAAACTATTAATATTAATTTTGTAACAACTGCTTGTGCCTCGTTATTGTTATTAAGGTGTAGGATTGTTTATAATAATAGAGAAGAGGAGAAGCAGTGACAACAAAAAGCATCAACGCAATGCATCAAGCCTATACTGACGCCTTCACTGTCGCCACCAGTTCCGTCTCTGTTTACACCACATAAATCCTAATGTTTACACCACATAAATCCTAATGTTTACACCACATAAATAATAATGTTTACACCACATAAATCCTAATGTTTACACCACATAAATCCTAATGTATACACCACATAAATCCTAATGTTTACACCACATAAATGCTAATGTTTACACCACATAAATCCTAATGTTTACACCACATAAATCCTAATGTTTACACCACATAAATGCTAATGTTTACACCACATAAATCCTAATGTTTACACCACATAAATGCTAATGTTTACACCACATAAATCCTAATGTTTACACCACATAAATCCTAATGTTTACACCACATAAATCCTAATGTTTACACCACATAAATCCTAATGTTTACACCACATAAATCCTAATGTTTACACCACATAAATCCTAATGTTTATACTACATAAATCCTAATGTTTACACCACATAAATCCTAATGTTTACACCACATAAATCCTAATGTTTACACCACATAAATCCTAATGTTTACACCACATAAATCCTAATGTGTACACCACATAAATCCTAATGTGTACACCACATAAATCCTAATGTTTACACCACATAAATCCTAATGTTTACTCCACATAAATCCTAATGTGTACACCACATAAATCCTAATGTGTACACCACATAAATCCTAATGTGTACACCACATAAATCCTAATGTTTACACCACATAAATCTTAAATAGTCACAGTTTAGCTTTTTGGAATCCTATTTAATTCTTACCAAAAACACTAACCCCCTAAAAAACAATGAAAGTAGTTAAGACGAGGGCTGTCGAGCCCAAAGTAATCAAAATATAAAATTTAAGCTATTTAAATTTGTGTATATCTATATATATATATATATATATATATATATATATATATATATATATATATATATATATATATATTTATATATATATATATATATATATATATATATATATATATATATATATATATATATACTTAGTGATAAATAAGCTAGGCCGAAGCTTATAATAAAAGTGGCAGTACCTAATTACGGCACACATTTGTATTATTATCAAAGAGTGCTAATGCGAGGTTACATTCCAGGCTGGTGAATGGTGTGCACATCAGCCGCTGCAAGTAACCCATTATAACTCCTCTAGAAAGAAGCCTGGTACTCGACACGCCGGTCCTGGCTTCATCAACTACAACAGTTAAGACTCGACCAATTATTGTAATGTTATTTTGTAATTTTTGTATTTTTTTAATTTTTTTATATCGAGGGTAAATACCACATTAATTTTGGTCGTTTGGGTTGACAACCAAAACTCCAGGATAATATAAATATATATATATATATATATATATATATATATATATATATATATATATATATATATATATATATATATATATATATATATATATATATATATATATATATATAATATATATATATATATATATATATATATATATATATATATATATATATATATATATATATATATATATATATATATATATATATTAGTATATTTTGGTAGCAGTCTTTCCTGTAGACATAAATTATTAAATATGACCGAAAAAGTAAGATTAATAATTTTAACACGAATTTTCTCAATCTTTCGTACATTTCTTTTCACTGTTGGAGGTAAATCAAAAATCAATTCTCCAAAATTCATTTTTATTTCTAGTCTGACGCGACACGAGCGCGTTTCGTAAAACTTATTACATTTTCAAAGACTTTAGTTCACAAATACACAACTGAATAGAACTTACGCATCTCCGATTTTATATCTACATTTGAGTGAGGTGGAAGGGGTGATGTGGCATTAACACAAGACAGAACAAGAGGTGGCATTAATAGGGTATTAATTTCATCAACACAAGACAGAACAAGAGGTGGCATTAATAGGGTATTAATTTCATCAACACAAGACAGAACACGAAACAATGGGTATTGAATAGAAGTGTTTGTAGAAAGCCTATTGGTCCATATTTCTTGATGCTTCTATATTGGAGCGGAGTCTTGAGGTGGGTAAAATATAGTTGTGCAATAATTGGCTGTTGATTGCTGGTGTTGACTTCTTGATGTGTAGTGCCTCGCAAACGTCAAGCCGCCTGCTATCGCTGTATCTATCGATGATTTCTGTGTTGTTTACTAGGATTTCTCTGGCGATGGTTTGGTTGTGGGAAGAGATTATATGTTCCTTAATGGAGACCTGTTGCTTATGCAACAGGTTAGAATTATTAATCTTACTTTTTCGGTCATATTTAATAATATATATATATATATATATATATATATATATATATATATATATATATATATATATATATATATATATATATATATATATATATATATATATATATATATATATATATATATTAGTATATTTTGGTAGCAGTCTTTCCTGTAGACATATATTATTAAATATGACCGAAAAAGTAAGATTAATAATTCTAACACGAATTTTCTCAATCTTTCGTACATTACGCTTCACTGTTGGAGGTAAATAAAAAATCACTTCTCCAAAATTCATTTTTATTTCTAGTCTGACGCGACACGGGCGCGTTTCGTAAAACTTATTACATTTTCAAAGACTTCACAAATACACAACTGATTAGAACTTGCGTTTCCCTGATTTTATATCTACATTTGAGTGAGGTGGGAAGGGTGACGTGGCATTACATTTGAGTGAGGTGGGAAGGGTGATGTGGCATTAACACAAGACAGAACACTAGGGGATATTAATAGGGTATTAAAAGTATCAACACAAGACAGAACAGAAACAATGGGTATTGAATAGAAGTGTTTGTAGAAAGCCTATTGGTCCATATTTCTTGATGCTTCTATATTGGAGCGGAGTCTTGAGGTGGGTAGAATATAGTTGTGCAATAATTGGCTGTTGATTGCTGGTGTTGACTTCTTGATGTGTAGTGCCTCGCAAACGTCAAGCCGCCTGCTATCGCTGTATCTATCGATGATTTCTGTGTTGTTTACTAGGATTTCTCTGGCGATGGTTTGGTTATGGGAAGAGATTATATGTTCCTTAATGGAGCCCTGTTGTTTATGCATCGTTAAACGCCTAGAAAGAGATGTTGTTGTCTTGCCTATATACTGGGTTTTTTTGGAGCTTACAGTCCCCAAGTGGGCATTTGAAGGCATAGACGACGTTAGTCTCTTTTAAAGCGTTCTGTTTTGTGTCTGGAGAGTTTCTCATGAGTAGGCTGGCCGTTTTTCTGGTTTTATAGTAAATCGTCAGTTGTATCCTCTGATTTTTGTCTGTAGGGATAACGTTTCTATTAACAATATCTTTCAGGACCCTTTCCTCTGTTTTATGAGCTGTGGAAAAGAAGTTCCTGTAAAATAGTCTAATAGGGGGTATAGGTGTTGTGTTAGTTGTCTCTTTGGAGGTTGCATGGCTTTTCACTTTCCTTCTTATGATGTCTTCGATGAAACCATTGGAGAAGCCGTTATTGACTAGGACCTGCCTTACCCTACAGAGTTCTTCGTCGACTTGCTTCCATTCTGAGCTGTGGCTGAGAGCACGGTCGACGTATGCGTTAACAACACTCCTCTTGTACCTGTCAGGGCAGTCGCTGTTGGCATTTAGGCACATTCCTATGTTTGTTTCCTTTGTGTAGACTGCAGTGTGGAAACCTCCGCCCTTTTCCATGACTGTTACATCTAGAAAAGGCAGCTTCCCATCCTTTTCCGTCTCGTAAGTGAAACGCAGCACGGAACTCTGCTCAAATGCCTCCTTCAGCTCCTGCAGATGTCTGACATCAGGTACCTGTGTAAAAATGTCGTCAACATACCTTCAGTATATGGCCGGTTTCAAGTTCATGTCGACTAAGACTTTTTGCTCGATGGTACCCATGTAGAAGTTTGCAAACAGGACACCTAGAGGAGAACCCATGGCGACCCCATCTACTTGCTTATACATGTGTCCATCCGGGCTCAAGAAGGGTGCCTCTTTAGTACAAGCTTGGAGTAGTTTCCTCAGAATACTTTCTGGCATGTCAAGAGGAGTACAGGCTGGATCACGATACACTCTGTCGGCTATCATTCCGATTGTCTCGTCCACAGGTACGTTGGTAAACAGCGATTCTACGTCCAACTAGGCTCTTATCCCTGTGGCCCGTGCGCCCCGCAGTAAGTCCACAAATTCCTTTGGAGACTTCAGGCTGAAGGCGCAAGGAACATAAGGAGTCAGCAGGCCGTTGAGTCGCTTCGCCAGTCTGTACGTGGGTGTGGGTATCTGGCTAATGATTGGCCGAAGTGGGTTTCCAGGCTTGTGCGTCTTGACATTTCCATACGCATATCCAGGTTTATATTCCCCAATGATCTTTGGCAGGTGGAGTCCGGATTTCTTGGCGTTCACAGTTTCGATCAGTTTGTTGACCTTTGCTTTTAATTCGGCTGTAGTGTCCTTCGTTACCCTTTGGAACTTAGTTTGGTCAGAGAGTATGATGTTCATTTTCGCCAGATATTCGTCTTTTTTAAGAATGACATATATTGGCGACTTGTCACCTCTCCTGACAACTATCTCCTTGTTCTCACGAAGGCTTTTAGCTGCCGCTTTAAGCTCGGGGGACAGTATGGTGCTTCTGTAGTTGCCTCGATTCTTTCCTCCTTCTGCAATAAGTTCTGCTTGTAAGGTATCTTTGGTAGTGACCTTCTTTTGTGTCTCGAGGTCGAATATGTCGTCCAACAGAATTTCCAACTCTACTTTCCGGGCCATTTCACTCGGTCTGGACATAACATGACAGGAGGAAAGGGTCCTGAAAGATATTGTTAATAGAAACGTTATCCCTACAGACAAAAATCAGAGGATACAACTGACGATTTACTATAAAACCAGAAAAACGGCCAGCCTACTCATGAGAAACTCTCCAGACACAAAACAGAACGCTTTAAAAGAGACTAACGTCGTCTATGCCTTCAAATGCCCACTTGGGGACTGTAAGCTCCAAAAAAACCCAGTATATAGGCAAGACAACAACATCTCTTTCTAGGCGTTTAACGATGCATAAACAACAGGGCTCCATTAAGGAACATATAATCTCTTCCCATAACCAAACCATCGCCAGAGAAATCCTAGTAAACAACACAGAAATCATCGATAGATACAGCGATAGCAGGCGGCTTGACGTTTGCGAGGCACTACACATCAAGAAGTCAACACCAGCAATCAACAGCCAATTATTGCACAACTATATTCTACCCACCTCAAGACTCCGCTCCAATATAGAAGCATCAAGAAATATGGACCAATAGGCTTTCTACAAACACTTCTATTCAATACCCATTGTTTCTGTTCTGTCTTGTGTTGATACTTTTAATACCCTATTAATATCCCTAGTGTTCTGTCTTGTGTTAATGCCACATCACCCTTCCCACCTCACTCAAATGTAATGCCACATCACCCTTCCCACCTCACTCAAATGTAGATATAAAATCAGGGAAACGCAAGTTCTAATCAGTTGTGTATTTGTGAAGTCTTTGAAAATGTAATAAGTTTTACGAAACGCGCCCGTGTCGCGTCAGACTAGAAATAAAAATGAATTTTGGAGAAGTGATTTTTGATTTACCTCCAACAGTGAAGCGTAATGTACGAAAGATTGAGAAAATTCGTGTTAGAATTATTAATCTTACTTTTTCGGTCATATTTAATAATATATGTCTACAGGAAAGACTGCTACCAAAATATACTAATGTTAAAGTGCACGACCCAGCAGCAAGGAATCAAGCCTTCACGATAAAATATCGCCAGGATCTGATTCGTGATCAGATATACAAGGCAGAGAATGAAATCAAAGACAACAAAACGCAACTACTTCATGCTACAAACGAGTGGAGAAATAGCAACATCGACCATAGTATCCGTACCCGCATTGAACAACACCTCGACATCCTCATAGACCAACATCACCTCAGCACTGAAACAAGGATTATCAAGAAACTAACAACATTATATGGAGGACCTATGGCAATTCCACGACCAAGAGATGGCTTCCTGAACCTTGCAGGAATTAACCTCACTGAGGACCAAGTCACTCTCCTAAATCTGGGCATAAACTGTCATGTTATGTCCAGACCGAGTGAAATGGCCCGGAAAGTAGAGTTGGAAATTCTGTTGGACGACATATTCGACCTCGAGACACAAAAGAAGGTCACTACCAAAGATACCTTACAAGCAGAACTTATTGCAGAAGGAGGAAAGAATCGAGGCAACTACAGAAGCACCATACTGTCCCCCGAGCTTAAAGCGGCAGCTAAAAGCCTTCGTGAGAACAAGGAGATAGTTGTCAGGAGAGGTGACAAGTCGCCAATATATGTCATTCTTAAAAAAGACGAATATCTGGCGAAAATGAACATCATACTCTCTGACCAAACTAAGTTCCAAAGGGTAACGAAGGACACTACAGCCGAATTAAAAGCAAAGGTCAACAAACTGATCGAAACTGTGAACGCCAAGAAATCCGGACTCCACCTGCCAAAGATCATTGGGGAATATCAACCTGGATATGCGTATGGAAATATCAAGACGCACAAGCCTGGAAACCCACTTCGGCCAATCATTAGCCAGATACCCACACCCACGTACAGACTGGCGAAGCGACTCAACGGCCTGCTGACTCCTTATGTTCCTTGCGCCTTCAGCCTGAAGTCTCCAAAGGAATTTGTGGACTTACTGCGGGGCGCACGGGCCACAGGGATAAGAGCCTCGTTGGACGTAGAATCGCTGTTTACCAACGTACCTGTGGACGAGACAATCGGAATGATAGCCGACAGAGTGTATCGTGATCCAGCCTGTACTCCTCTTGACATGCCAGAAAGTATTCTGAGGAAACTACTCCAAGCTTGTACTAAAGAGGCACCCTTCTTGAGCCCGGATGGACACATGTATAAGCAAGTAGATGGGGTCGCCATGGGTTCTCCCCTAGGTGTCCTGTTTGCAAACTTCTACATGGGTACCATCGAGCAAAAAGTCTTAGTCGACATGAACTTGAAACCGGCCATATACTGCAGGTATGTTGACGACATTTTTACACAGGTACCTGATGTCAGACATCTGCAGGAGCTGAAGGAGGCATTTGAGCAGAGTTCCGTGCTGCGTTTCACTTACGAGACGGAAAAGGATGGGAAGCTGCCTTTTCTAGATGTAACAGTCATGGAAAAGGGCGGAGGTTTCCACACTGCAGTCTACACAAAGGAAACAAACATAGGAATGTGCCTAAATGCCAACAGCGACTGCCCTGACAGGTACAAGAGGAGTGTTGTTAACGCATACGTCGACCGTGCTCTCAGCCACAGCTCAGAATGGAAGCAAGTCGACGAAGAACTCTGTAGGGTAAGGCAGGTCCTAGTCAATAACGGCTTCTCCAATGGTTTCATCGAAGACATCATAAGAAGGAAAGTGAAAAGCCATGCAACCTCCGAAGAGACAACTAACACAACACCTATACCCCCTATTAGACTATTTTACAGGAACTTCTTTTCCACAGCTCATAAAACAGAGGAAAGGGTCCTGAAAGATATTGTTAATAGAAACGTTATCCCTACAGACAAAAATCAGAGGATACAACTGACGATTTACTATAAAACCAGAAAAAACGGCCAGCCTACTCATGAGAAACTCTCCAGACACAAAACAGAACGCTTTAAAAGAGACTAACGTCGTCTATGCCTTCAAATGCCCACTTGGGGACTGTAAGCTCCAAAAAAACCCAGTATATAGGCAAGACAACAACATCTCTTTCTAGGCGTTTAACGATGCATAAACAACAGGGCTCCATTAAGGAACATATAATCTCTTCCCATAACCAAACCATCGCCAGAGAAATCCTAGTAAACAACACAGAAATCATCGATAGATACAGCGATAGCAGGCGGCTTGACGTTTGCGAGGCACTACACATCAAGAAGTCAACACCAGCAATCAACAGCCAATTATTGCACAACTATATTCTACCCACCTCAAGATTCCGCTCCAATATAGAAGCATCAAGAAATATGGACCAATAGGCTTTCTACAAACACTTCTATTCAATACCCATTGTTTCTGTTCTGTCTTGTGTTGATACTTTTAATACCCTATTAATATCCCCTAGTGTTCTGTCTTGTGTTAATGCCACATCACCCTTCCCACCTCACTCAAATGTAATGCCACATCACCCTTCCCACCTCACTCAAATGTAGATATAAAATCAGGGAAACGCAAGTTCTAATCAGTTGTGTATTTGTGAAGTCTTTGAAAATGTAATAAGTTTTACGAAACGCGCCCGTGTCGCGTCAGACTAGAAATAAAAATGAATTTTGGAGAAGTGATTTTTGATTTACCTCCAACAGTGAAGCGTAATGTACGAAAGATTGAGAAAATTCGTGTTAGAATTATTAATCTTACTTTTTCGGTCTTATTTAATAATAACTCAAGTGTCTAAAGCCAAGATGGTCGGCATATTACTAACTAGGCTAGTCATACTACTAACTAACTAAGGTAGGCATTTGTTGTTACAAGTGTTGTTGTTACAGGTGATGTTGTGGTGGTGGCTGTGTTTGTTGGTACAGCTGTTGTTATTGTTGTGGGTGTGTTTGCTGGTACAGATGCTCTTGTGGCTGTGTTTGTTGGTACAGCTGTTGTTATTGTTGTGGCTGTGTTTGTTGGTACAGCTGGTGTTATTGTTGTGACTGTGTTTGCTGGTACAGTTGCTGTTGTGGCTGTGTTTGCTGGTACAGTTGCTGTTGTGGCTGTGTTTGCTGGTACAGTTGCTGTTGTGACTGTGTTTGCTGGTACAGATGCTGTTGTGGCTGTGTTTGCTGGTACAGTTGCTGTTGTGACTGTGTTTGCTGGTACAGTTGCTGTTGTGACTGTGTTTGCTGGTACAGATGCTGTTGTGGCTGTGTTTGCTGGTACAGATGCTGTTGTGGCTGTGTTTGCTGGTACAGATGCTGTTGTGACTGTGTTTGCTGGTACAGTTGCTGTTGTGGCTGTGTTTGCTGGTACAGTTGCTGTTGTGACTGTGTTTGCTGGTGCAGTTGCTGTTGTGGCTGTGTTTGCTGGTACAGTTGCTGTTGTGACTGTGTTTGCTGGTACAGTTGCTGTTGTGACTGTGTTTGCTGGTACAGATGCTGTTGTGGCTGTGTTTGCTGGTACAGATGCTGTTGTGACTGTGTTTGCTGGTACAGTTGCTGTTGTGGCTGTGTTTGCTGGTACAGTTGCTGTTGTGGCTGTGTTTGCTGGTACAGATGCTGTTGTGACTGTGTTTGCTGGTACAGTTGCTGTTGTGGCTGTGTTTGCTGGTACAGTTGCTGTTGTGACTGTGTTTGCTGGTACAGTTGCTGTTGTGGCTGTGTTTGCTGGTACAGTTGCTGTTGTGCCTGTGTTGCTGGTACAGTTGCTGTTGTGGCTGTGTTTGCTGGTACAGTTGCTGTTGTGACAGTGTTTGCTGGTACAGATGCTGTTGTGGCTGTGTTTGCTGGTACAGTTGCTGTTGTGGCTGTGTTTGCTGGTACAGTTGCTGTTTGTGGCTGTACTTGTTGGTACAGTTGCTGTTGTGGCTGTACTTGTTGGTACAGTTGCTGTTGTGACTGTGTTTGCTGGTACAGTTGCTGTTGTGACTGTGTTTGCTGGTACAGATGCTGTTGTGGCTGTACTTGTTGGTACAATTGCTGTTGTGACTGTACTTGTTGGTACAGTTGCTGTTGTGGCTGTTCTTGTTGGTACAGTTGCTGTTGTGGCTGTACTTGTTGGTACAGTTGCTGTTGTGGCTGTACTTGTTGGTACAGTTGCTGTTGTGACTGTGTTTGCTGGTACAGTTGCTGTTGTGACTGTGTTTGCTGGTACAGATGCTGTTGTGGCTGTACTTGTTGGTACAATTGCTGTTGTGGCTGTGTTTGCTGGTACAGTTGCTGTTGTGGCTGTTCTTGTTGGTACAGTTGCTGTTGTGGCTGTACTTGTTGGTACAGTTGCTGTTGTGGCTGTACTTGTTGGTACAGTTGCTGTTGTGGCTGTACTTGTTGGTACAGTTGCTGTTGTGGCTGTACTTGTTGGTACAGTTGCTGTTGTGGCTGTACTTGTTGGTACAGTTGCTGTTGTGACTGTGTTTGCTGGTACAGTTGCTGTTGTGGCTGTGTTTGCTGGTACAGTTGCTGTTGTGGCTGTGTTTGCTGGTACAGTTGCTGTTGTGGCTGTGTTTGCTGGTACAAACACTCACTACTCACCATCACCATCACTACCTCACTATCATCATCACTACCTCTCTACTCACCATCATCATCATTACTTCACTACTCACCATCACTACCACACTACTCACCATCATCACTACCTCACTACTCACCATCA
>NW_027189709.1:37047-56333 GCF_040958095.1 Procambarus clarkii
AATCCCACTCATATACATATCCAACCCACGTTTGAAACAATCGAGGGACCCCTCCTCCACCACATTATGTGGTAATTAGTTCCACAAGTCAACAACCGGTTTTTGTTGATTTGTGGAACCAATTGCCGCGTAACGTGATGGAGGTTGGGTCTCTCGATTGTTTCAAGCGTGGGTTGGACATGTATATGAGTGGGATTGGGTGGTTATAAATAGGAGCTGCCTCGTATGGGCCAATAGGCCATCTGCAGTTACCTTTGTTCTTATGTTCTTATAAATAGGAGCTGTCTCGTATGGGCCAATAGGCCTTCTGCAGTTACCTTTGTTCTTATGTTCCTATTGAGGGTTACAAGAGAGCTAATGGACATAACAAAGGGAATATTAATTGGGTATTAAAAGTATCATCACGATACAGAACTCGAAACATTGGGTATAAACTGGATAGGTTTATATTTCGGAAAAACCTGGGTAAATACTGGTTCGGTAACACGGTTGTTGATTTGTGGAATCAATTACTGCGTAACATAATAAGAGTAGGGTCCCTTGATTGTTTCAAGCGTAGGTTGGACATATATATGAATGAGATTAGGTGGTTTTAAATAGGAGCGGCCTCGTATGGGCCAATAGGTCTTCTACCGTTACCTTTATTCTTATTTTTTTGCAAAAGAACATAAAATAGATCACTTGCCTTGAAAACATAGATTAGTTCCTGATACTAAATAATATCCGAAATTTAAAGCCAAAAGAGTTCAAATTTATGTGCAAATTTTCGAAGTAAGGTAATAGGTTTGTTTTTATAATTTGTATTCTAGAAACTTATTTTTAATTAATAACAAGTGAGGCAGCGTGAAGCAGCCAGCACATGTACCTCAATCTCCAGGCATGTCACGTCACCTCGTCCTAGCGCGACCTATATATTAACTTCCAAACAAGAGTTAGTTATTCATTTGCAGTTGGTTGCGTGTTGGAACAATTTCTACTGTCAGTCTGTCACACGTTCCGAGACAATGGATACCACTGCTGCAGATGATTATTTTCCTAGTCTTCCACTATCGATCTTAGTCGACGTAATGAACCTCGGTGAAGGATTTTCTGGCGACAAAATGTTAGAATTTATTGACAAATCAAAAGCCATTCTTAATGACTTGCATAATAACGATTCTACGATGTTATTCACTAGCAGCGTACAACTTGGAATTTTGTGCGCATTAACTCTCTCCATGCGTACGACGTCGGTCATGATGACGGGGCAATGGGAAGATGTCCTTTGGGGAATTATTGACCTAGCACCATCTTGTGAGCCTGATAATGACATCAATTTAAGCGCACTCGAGTCTGTCGTGAAGCCCTGGATACTAACAATGTTCGCAGACCCAGAGATGTGCCCTAACCCGTACCTGCGTCTGAGAATGGTTCACTTAATCCACATTTGGCCAGAGACTTTCTTACAGGATGCCGCCTCGGGAATGCAAGCAGCTGCAGGCCTTGTGATCAACGGAAAATATATGGATCGCGATCATTTATGTACAGATGATGAAGCTCCAATATTACTTCATGAACTTAAAGATATGTTAGTCACCCTTGATGAATATGGCCACCTTGATGGTATTGGTGATGCAGCAGTTGACCAGTTAACAAGAATAAATGTCGGACCAGAAGTATCCTTACTCTACAATCTAATGAAGGTCTTAAAACAAATGGCGGAGGAATCCCTAAATTTAATAGGAAAGAAGAGGTTATATATGACCGAGCATGTTATTCATTTGTATATGGAGTTTGTCGATTTACGGAAACTCAGGAAGGCTTATCGAGCTCCTGGCCTGGCTAAGGTCGTTGCAGATACCCTAGTTGCCATAACAGTGTCATTTGTTACAATTGGCTTGACCTCAGAAGATATTGAAGGAAACAGATACAAGTTTTTTGCGGACCTCTTTGATAGTACTTACAAAAGCATACGTGAATCAGAAATATTTAGTTCGGTCTATCAGGTTCTGCGACTTGACCACGCACAGTATCTATCTTCCCTTGGGAAGAAGGCAGCCGATTCCAATATTTTCTTTCATCATTTCCCAGTGCCGTATCAGGAATCATCGGAGGAGGTCCCGGAAGAGTTCAGAGACAGCGTGACGCTGGCGGTGATGGAGGCGCCGGTGCTGCTGCACTCGTCCAAGATGGTGACAGACGAGTCGACGCTGATTCGCCTGCTACTGGAGTCCGGGCTGGACCCCTTCACGCGGTGTCCTCTAGACCAGGGCTCCTATAGTCGTCTTCCCCAACTCCAGGCGGACATCCTTGCATGGAAGGAAACTACCAAACTTGTGGAATAATATAATTGATAGACATATTCAACACTGAAAATATTCAAATCGCCTGCTACTTCTGCAGTTTATTCTGACATGGTAATGAAGTTTACTGAATTTAAGAGAGGCCTCTGCACTAAATTTGTTCAATTTTTTTATATATCTTGTAACTTAAATATGAATGAGATGTTAAATTTTCTTTTAATAAATGTAAACAACAATTCATTAAGAGTTTATTCTCACCTGTTTTTGGACAATAATTTTATCAATTTTTATATCCATTTGTTATGAAATTATCTGCCAGAATCATTGATGAAATTTGTGAAAAAAATTAAATTTGGATCCCCAATAACGACTTATTGGAATTAATTATACCTGCTTGAATCCATAATTACAAATTCTAATCATTGTCATGCTGAAATGTTCTTCGAACTGGAGATAAATGTAAAGCATATTTTTGCTCAATTGAAAGCCAAGGGTATGGAAGGGAAGGGCACTATCAGTGAGAAAACGTTGTTGTTGTTGTAGATTTAGCTATTCAGAACGAAATGACCATGTAGCAGGAGCTGTTGTGAGCCCGTAATTGAGTTCGGTTATTCGCGATAACTGATATTTGGGTCAAAGTATTAAATGGAGGTGGTGTTTCCCCCTTTTTCTGTTTTATTAACATTATATTAGTGGCGGATGTGGGTGCAGAATGTTCACTAGTGAGTCCCATTCCTTAACAGCTTTTCTAATCATTGTAGTCGTTGTGGAATGTATGGCTACTGCAATGTCTCTGTATATTTTTTTCTCAGGCTTCAAACAGTATAACCCAGTGGCTTGTTCGTACCATATCGCAGTGGATCTTCCTTCCTCTACTTTGGGTCTCTGGCGACTTTTTATAGTTGGGCGTATTTTCTTCTTGATTTGCTCTGTGAAAAACTTGGAGGTATTTGAACCTGTACAACAGTAAGAGCAGTCGCAGTTTTTGCTAGTGAGTTTGCCTTTTCATTACGATCTATGCCAATGTAACTTGGTATCCAATCTAGGGTGATTAACAGTCTTAGATTATGGCTTCTTTTCCTATATGTTGGATTTCTGCGAGGAGTTGTATATTATCTCTGTGTTGACTGGATATGGAAAGTGCCACTATATAGCACTTGGAAGGGGAGGGGGTCAGGATTTGGGATTGGACGGGAGGAAAGGTGAAAGGTGCCCAAACAGTTAGGCAGTTTAGGAAAAGGAAAGGTGCCCAACCAGTTGGACAGTTGGGGATTGGAGCAAATCAAGAGGAAAATACTCCCAACCATCAAGTGGCACAGAGCCAAAGTAGCAGAAGGAAGATCCACTGGGACTGATTAGGATTTAGCCATCCAAGAGATGCCAGGTGCCCGTAATTCTTTTCTAAATCTAATGTTACTCAATTTATACCCATTGCTACTAGACCACCCAGTACAGGATACGAGTATGTCATTATATTTCTTTGACTAATTGGCATTTCCAGCTTCCACCTGTATTCATTTGTTTGTATTTTTTTCCCTTTCACTTTACAAAAGCTTTTGATATGCACTTTGTCTATTCACAGCTGATGGTGGTGGGAGAAAGTAGCAAGTGAATATTGTTATTGAATATAGCCTGGTATTAGAATGACCTAGCCTGGCTTTAGCGTTTCGGTCAAGATATAGGGAAAAACACTTAGACTAAAACTTAAAACTAATTGAGATCAAAACATAAATTGAATAATTTGTATTAATTATTAATAAATTTGATTAATACATCAAATAATTTGGGAATCTATCTGTTCTTTACACTCAGTATGTAGAACGGTCTCGTTTCAATGCCACAACTCGTCAAAATCGGCATGTTTCATACACATTCGTTCTTGGATAAAAATGTTCTTGTACCAGTAAATTAGTTCGTTGCATCTCCATTATCGTGCACGTGCGCTCTGAGAGCGTGCCAATACGCTCAATAGGCCTCAGGAATTGATTAAAGTATGCTTCCTAATTAGAAAACTTGAACTAGCTAGCCTCCCGCAGTTGATAAGCCTCTTTAATCCCAACAACAAAACTATATTAGGCTACATATAAGGAGGTCGTCTCTGGCGAAGGGGGCCGCGTTCTAGATGATCACGTCATAGATATAGGGAAGTGGTGATAAAGTTTTTAATAAGTTGAAAAGATTTACCCTATAGCTTTTGCCTGTATTCTCAGACACAAATATATATATATATATATATATATATATATATATATATATATATATATATTAATATATATTATATATATATATATATATATATATATATATATTATAATAATATATATATAACTAAGAACTCTTTGACCGGCCAGGATTCGTAAACCATGCCGTCCGGATCACCCCCTAAACGTACACAGTACCGTGACCACTGCACCAATGATCGTTAGACGATATACTTTCTGTTATTGTTATAAACAGCCTCCTGGTGCTTCGGTGCTCATTAACTGTTTAATAATTGTAAACAAAGCCGCCAAAGATTGAAAAAAGATGTACAGGTTCGTAAGTGCTTGCGGAATTGCTTCATGAATCCGGGAAATATACAGTACTTGTTAAGCTCAACGAATGACCAACGCTGTCGTCAAAGTCAGCGATGATACTTATTGAGTATATGTTGAAAAACAAGTGGTGTGTGTAGAGAAACACAAAATTGAGAGTTGACATTATTCCAGATAACTTTCCATCAGTAGTTCGTGAATATTTGTACATTCAGAGGTCTAGCTGCTTATATGAGGAGACGAAGAGCGAGATCAACGCGGCCTCAGCACCAGTGTGGCTTAGAGTTTAAATATTTTAAATTCATATTTTTTCTGTTGGACTCCAGGTTGTGCAAACTTTTAGCATATCGTAGGCAATGGGTTAAGATTGAGCTTCGATTTCCGTTGTCCGGCTGCAAAAAGTTTCTCAAACATGTCACATTATTGTGATTTCATTGTATATCGGAAGTTCTTGATTCGGATGAGGGAGCAGTAGTACTCAATGGTGCTATTTTACATGTTATTGTCGGAACACACATACTAATTATCTCTCCCCTCGGTAGATGTCTTTCACTAGACAAGTGATTGTCCTCCTAACAGAACGTCGCATACTTTACCCGAGGCGAGAATCGTTGCACTAGGAGCCCATACAAGGCTCCTATATATTATCACCCAATCCCACTCATATACATATCCAACCCACGTTTGAAACAATCGAGGGACCCCTCCTCCACCACATTATGTGGTAATTAGTTCCACAAGTCAACAACCGGTTTTTGTTGATTTGTGGAACCAATTGCCGCGTAACGTGATGGAGGATGGGTCTCTCGATTGTTTCAAGCGTGGGTTGGACATGTATATGAGTGGGATTGGGTGGCTATAAATAGGAGCTGCCTCGTATGGGCCAATAGGCCATCTGCAGTTACCTTTGTTCTTATGTTCTTATAAATAGGAGCTGTCTCGTATGGGCCAATAGGCCTTCTGCAGTTACCTTTGTTCTTATGTTCCTATAGAGGGTTACAAGAGAGCTAATGGACATAACAAAGGGAATATTAATTGGGTATTAAAAGTATCATCACGATACAGAACTCGAAACATTGGGTATAAACTGGATAAGTTTATATTTCGGAAAAACCTGGGTAAATACTGGTTCGGTAACACGGTTGTTGATTTGTGGAATCAATTACCTGCGTAACATAATAAGAGTAGGGTCCCTTGATTGTTTCAAGCGTAGGTTGGACATATATATGAATGAGATTAGGTGGTTTTAAATAGGAGCGGCCTCGTATGGGCCAATAGGTCTTCTACCGTTACCTTTATTCTTATTTTTTTGCAAAAGAACATAAAATAGATCACTTGCATTGAAAACATAGATTAGTTCCTGATAATAAATAATATCCGAAATTTAAAGCCAAAAGAGTTCAAATTTATGTCGCAAATTTTCGAAGTAAGGTAATAGGTTTGTTTTTATAATTTGTATTCTAGAAACTTATTTTTAATTAATAACAAGTGAGGCAGCGAGAAGCAGCCAGCACATGCACCTCAATCTCCAGGCATGTCACGTCACCTCGTCCTAGCGCCGACCTAATATTAACTTCCAAACAAGAGTTAGTTATTCATTTGTAGTTGGTTGCGTGTTGGAACAATTTCTACTGTCAGTCTGTCACACGTTTCCGAGACAATGGATACCCACTGCTGCAGATGATTATTTTCCTAGTCTTCCACTATCGATCTTAGTCGACGTAATGAACCTCGGTGAAGGATTTTCTGGCGACAAAATGTTAGAATTTATTGACAAATCAAAAGCCATTCTTAATGACTTGCATAATAACGATTCTACGATGTTATTCACTAGCAGCGTACAACTTGGAATTTTGTGCGCATTAACTCTCTCCATGCGTACGACGTCGGTCAAGATGACGGGGCAATGGGAAGATGTCCTTTGGGGAATTATTGACCTAGCACCATCTTGTGAGCCTGATAATGACATCAATTTAAGCGCACTCGAGTCTGTCGTGAAGCCCTGGATACTAACAATGTTCGCAGACCCAGAGATGTGCCCTAACCCGTACCTGCGTCTGAGAATGGTTCACTTAATCCACATTTGGCCAGAGACTTTCTTACAGGATGCCGCCTCGGGAATGCAAGCAGCTGCAGGCCTTGTGATCAACGGAAAATATATGGATCGCGATCATTTATGTACAGATGATGAAGCTCCAATATTACTTCATGAACTTAAAGATATGTTAGTCACCCTTGATGAATATGGCCACCTTGATGGTATTGGTGATGCAGCAGTTGACCAGTTAACAAGAATAAATGTCGGACCAGAAGTATCCTTACTCTACAATCTAATGAAGGTCTTAAAACAAATGGCGGAGGAATCCCTAAATTTAATAGGAAAGAAGAGGTTATATATGACCGAGCATGTTATTCATTTGTATATGGAGTTTGTCGATTTACGGAAACTCAGGAAGGCTTATCGAGCTCCTGGCCTGGCTAAGGTCGTTGCAGATACCCTAGTTGCCATAACAGTGTCATTTGTTACAATTGGCTTGACCTCAGAAGATATTGAAGGAAACAGATACAAGTTTTTTGCGGACCTCTTTGATAGTACTTACAAAAGCATACGTGAATCAGAAATATTTAGTTCGGTCTATCAGGTTCTGCGACTTGACCACGCACAGTATCTATCTTCCCTTGGGAAGAAGGCAGCCGATTCCAATATTTTCTTTCATCATTTCCCAGTGCCGTATCAGGAATCATCGGAGGAGGTCCCGGAAGAGTTCAGAGACAGCGTGACGCTGGCGGTGATGGAGGCGCCGGTGCTGCTGCACTCGTCCAAGATGGTGACAGACGAGTCGACGCTGATTCGCCTGCTACTGGAGTCCGGGCTGGACCCCTTCACGCGGTGTCCTCTAGACCAGGGCTCCTATAGTCGTCTTCCCCAACTCCAGGCGGACATCCTTGCATGGAAGGAAACTACCAAACTTGTGGAATAATATAATTGATAGACATATTCAACACTGAAAATATTCAAATCGCCTGCTACTTCTGCAGTTTTATTCTGACATGGTAATGAAGTTTACTGAATTTAAGAGAGGCCTCTGCACTAAATTTGTTCAATTTTTTTATATATCTTGTAACTTAAATATGAATGAGATGTTAAATTTTCTTTTAATAAATGTAAACAACAATTCATTAAGAGTTTATTCTCACCTGTTTTTGGACAATAATTTTATCAATTTTCATATCCATTTGTTATGAAATTATCTGCCAGAATCATTGATGAAATTTGTGAAAAAATTAAATTTGGATCCCCAATAACGACTTATTGGAATTAATTATACCTGCTTGAATCCATAATTACAAATTCTAATCATTGTCATGCTGAAATGTTCTTCGAACTGGAGATAAATGTAAAGCATATTTTTGCTCAATTGAAAGCCAAGGGTATGGAAGGGAAGGGCACTATCAGTGAGAAACGTTGTTGTTGTTGAAGATTTAGCTATTCAGAACAAAATGACCATGTAGCAGGAGCTGTTGTGAGCCCGTAATTGAGTTCGGTTATTCGCGATAACTGATATTTGGGTCAAAGTATTAAATGGAGGTGGTATTTCCCCCCTTTTTTCTGTTTTATTAACATTATATTAGTGGCGGATGTGGGTGCAGAATGTTCACTAGTGAGTCCCATTCCTTAACAGCTTTTCTAATCATTGTAGTCGTTGTGGAATGTATGGCTACTGCAATGTCTCTGTATATTTTTTTCTCAGGCTTCAAACAGTATAACCCAGTGGCTTGTTCGTACCATATCGCAGTGGATCTTCCTTCCTCTACTTTGGGTCTCTGGCGACTTTTTATAGTTGGGCGTATTTTCTTCTTGATTTGCTCTGTGAAAAACTTGGAGGTATTTGAACCTGTACAACAGTAAGAGCAGTCGCAGTTTTTGCTAGTGAGTTTGCCTTTCATTACGATCTATGCCAATGTAACTTGGTATCCAATCTAGGGTGATTAACAGTCTTAGATTATGGCTTCTTTTCTATATGTTGGATTTCTGCGAGGAGTTGTATATTATCTCTGTGTTGACTGGATATGGAAAGTGCCACTATATAGCACTTGGAAAGGGGGAGGGGGTCAGGATTTGGGATTGGACGGGAGGAAAGGTGAAAGGTGCCCAAACAGTTAGGCAGTTTAGGAAAAGGAAAGGTGCCCAACCAGTTGGACAGTTGGGGATTGGAGCAAATCAAGAGGAAAATACTGGGACTGATGAGGATTTAGCCATCCAAGAGATGCCAGGTGCCCGTAATTCTTTCCTAAATCTAATGTTACTCAATTTATACCCATTGCTACTAGACCACCCAGTACAGGATACGAGTATGTCATTATATTTCTTTGACTAATTGGCATTTCCAGCTTCCACCTGTATTCATTTGTTTGTGTTTTTTTCCCTTTCACTTTACAAAAGCTTTTGATGTGCACTTTGTCTATTCACAGCTGATGGTGGTGGGAGAAAGTAGCGAGTGAATATTGTTATTGAATATAGCCTGGTTTTAGAATGACCTAGCCTGGCTTTAGCGTTTCGGTCAAGATATAGGGAAAAACACTTAGACTAAACCTTAAAACTAATTGAGATCAAAACATAAATTGAATAATTTGTATTAATTATTAATAAATTTGATTATTACATCAAATAATTTGGGAATCTATCTGTTCTTTACACTCAGTATGTAGAACGGTCTCGTTTCAATGCCACAACTCGTCAAAATCGGCATGTTTCATACACATTCGTTCTTGGATAAAAATGTTCTTGTACCAGTAAATTAGTTCGTTGCATCTCCATTATCGTGCACGTGCGCTCTGAGAGCGTGCCAATACGCTCAATAGGCCTCAGGAATTGATTAAAGTATGCTTCCTAATTAGAAAACTTGAACTAGCTAGCCTCCCGCAGTTGATAAGCCTCTTTAATCCCAACAACAAAACTATATTAGGCAAAATATAAGGAGGTCGTCTCTGGCGAAGGGGGCCGCGTTCTAGATGATCACGTCATAGATATAGGGAAGTGGTGATAATGTTTTTAATAAGTTGAAAAGATTTACCCTATAAGCTTTGCCTGTATTATTCAGACACATATATATATATATATATATATATATATATATATATATATATATATATATATATATATATATATATATATATATATATATATATATATATATATATATATATATATATATATATATATATCACTAAGAACTCTTTGACCCGGCCAGGATTCGAACCCATGCCGTCCAGGATCACCCCTAAACGTACACAGTACCGTGACCACCGCACCAATGATCGTTAGACGATATACTTGTTGTTATTGTTATAAACAGCCTCCTGGTGCTTCGGTGCTCATTAACTGTTTAATAATTGTAAACAAAGCCGCCAAAGATTGAGAAAAGATGTACAGGTTCGTAAGTGCTTGCGGAATTGCTTCATGAATCCGGGAAATATACAGTACTTGTTAAGCTCAACGAATGACCAACGCTGTCGTCAAAGTCAGCGTTGATACTTATTGAGTATATGTTGAAAAACAAGTGGTGTGTGTAGAGAAACACTAAATTGAGAGTAGACATTATTCCAGATAACTTTCCATCAGTAGTTCGTGAATATTTGTACATTCAGAGGTCTAGCTGCTTATATGAGGAGACGAAGAGCGAGATCAACGCGGCCTCAGACCAGTGTGGCTTAGAGTTTAAATATTTTAAATTCATATTTTTCTGTTGGACTCCAGGTTGTGCAACTTTTAGCATATCGTAGGCAATGGGTTAAGATTGAGCTTCGATTCCGTTGCCCGGCTGCAAAAAGTTTCTCAAACATGTCACATTATAGTGATTTCATTGTATATCGGAAGTTCTTGATTCGGATGAGGGAGCAGTAGTACTCAATGGTGCTATTTTACATGTTATTGTCGGAACACACATACTAATTATCTCTCCCCTCGGTAGACGTCTTTCACTAGACAAGTGATTGTCCTCCTAACAGAACGTCGCATACTTTACCCGAGGCCGAAAATCGTTGCACTAGGAGCCCATACAAGGCTCCTATATATTATCACCCAATCCCACTCATATACATATCCAACCCACGTTTGAAACAATCGAGGGACCCCTCCTCCACCACATTATGTGGTAATTAGTTCCACAAGTCAACAACCGGTTTTTGTTGATTTGTGGAACCAATTGCCGCGTAACGTGATGGAGGATGGGTCTCTCGATTGTTTCAAGCGTGGGTTGGACATTTATATGAGTGGGATTGGGTGGTTATAAATAGGAGCTGCCTCGTATGGGCCAATAGGCCTTCTGCAGTTACCTTTGTTCTTATGTTCCTATAGAGGGTTACAAGAGAGCTAATGGACATAACAAAGGGAATATTAATTGGGTATTAAAAGTATCATCACGATACAGAACTCGAAACATTGGGTATAAACTGGATAAGTTTATATTTCGGAAAAACCTGGGTAAATACTGGTTCGGTAACACGGTTGTTGATTTGTGGAATCAATTACTGCGTAACATAATAAGAGTAGGGTCCCTTGATTGTTTCAAGCGTAGGTTGGACATATATATGAATGAGATTAGGTGGTTTTAAATAGGAGCGGCCTCGTATGGGCCAATAGGTCTTCTACCGTTACCTTTATTCTTATTTTTTTGCAAAAGAACATAAAATAGATCACTTGCATTGAAAACATAGATTAGTTCCTGATAATAAATAATATCCGAAATTTAAAGCCAAAAGAGTTCAAATTTATGCGCAAATTTTCGAAGTAAGGTAATAGGTTTGTTTTTATAATTTGTATTCTAGAAACTTATTTTTAATTAATAACAAGTGAGGCAGCGAGAAGCAGCCAGCACATGCACCTCAATCTCCAGGCATGTCACGTCACCTCGTCCTAGCGCGACCTATATATTAACTTCCAAACAAGAGTTAGTTATTCATTTGCAGTTGGTTGCGTGTTGGAACAATTTCTACTGTCAGTCTGTCACACGTTCCGAGACAATGGATACCACTGCTGCAGATGATTATTTTCCTAGTCTTCCACTATCGATCTTAGTCGACGTAATGAACCTCGGTGAAGGATTTTCTGGAGACGAAATGTTAGAATTTATTGACAAATCAAAAGCCATTCTTAATGACTTGCATAATAACAATTCTACAATGTTATTCACTAGCAGCGTACAACTTGGAATTTTGTGCGCATTAACTCTCTCCATGCGTACGACGTCGGTCAAGATGACGGGGCAATGGGAAGATGTCCTTTGGGGAATTATTGACCTAGCACCATCTTGTGAGCCTGATAATGACATCAATTTAAGCGCACTCGAGTCTGTCGTGAAGCCCTGGATACTAACAATGTTCGCAGACCCAGAGATGTGCCCTAACCCGTACCTGCGTCTGAGAATGGTTCACTTAATCCACATTTGGCCAGAGACTTTCTTACAGGATGCCGCCTCGGGAATGCAAGCAGCTGCAGGCCTTGTGATCAACGGAAAATATATGGATCGCGATCATTTATGTACAGATGATGAAGCTCCAATATTACTTCATGAACTTAAAGATATGTTAGTCACCCTTGATGAATATGGCCACCTTGATGGTATTGGTGATGCAGCAGTTGACCAGTTAACAAGAATAAATGTCGGACCAGAAGTATCCTTACTCTACAATCTAATGAAGGTCTTAAAACAAATGGCGGAGGAATCCCTAAATTTAATAGGAAAGAAGAGGTTATATATGACCGAGCATGTTATACATTTGTATATGGAGTTTGTCGATTTACGGAAACTCAGGAAGGCTTATCGAGCTCCTGGCCTGGCTAAGGTCGTTGCAGATACCCTAGTTGCCATAACAGTGTCATTTGTTACAATTGGCTTGACCTTAGAAGATATTGAAGGAAACAGATACAAGTTTTTTGCGGACCTCTTTGATAGTACTTACAAAAGCATACGTGAATCAGAAATATTTAGTTCGGTCTATCAGGTTCTGCGACTTGACCACGCACAGTATCTATCTTCCCTTGGGAAGAAGGCAGCAGATTCCAGTATTTTCTTTCATCATTTCCCAGTGCCGTATCAGGAATCATCGGAGGAGGTCCCGGAAGAGTTCAGAGACAGCGTGACGCTGGCGGTGATGGAGGCGCCGGTGCTGCTGCACTCGTCCAAGATGGTGACAGACGAGTCGACGCTGATTCGCCTGCTACTGGAGTCCGGGCTGGACCCCTTCACGCGGTGTCCTCTAGACCAGGGCTCCTATAGTCGTCTTCCCCAACTCCAGGCGGACATCCTTGCATGGAAGGAAACTACCAAACTTGTGGAATAATATAATTGATAGACATATTCAACACTGAAAATATTCAAATCGCCTGCTACTTCTGCAGTTTTATTCTGACATGGTAATGAAGTTGCTCAATTGAAAGCCAAGGGTATGGAAGGGAAGGGCACTATCAGTGAGAAAACGTTGTTGTTGTTGAAGATTTAGCTATTCAGAACAAAATGACCATGTAGCAGGAGCTGTTGTGAGCCCGTAATTGAGTTCGGTTATTCGCGATAACTGATATTTGGGTCAAAGTATTAAATGGAGGTGGTGTTTCCCCCTTTTTCTGTTTTATTAACATTATATTAGTGGCGGATGTGGGTGCAGAATGTTCACTAGTGAGTCCCATTCCTTAACAGCTTTTCTAATCATTGTAGTCGTTGTGGAATGTATGGCTACTGCAATGTCTCTGTATATTTTTTTCTCAGGCTTCAAACAGTATAACCCAGTGGCTTGTTCGTACCATATCGCAGTGGATCTTCCTTCCTCTACTTTGGGTCTCTGGCGACTTTTTATAGTTGGGCGTATTTTCTTCTTGATTTGCTCTGTGAAAAACTTGGAGGTATTTGAACCTGTACAACAGTAAGAGCAGTCGCAGTTTTTGCTAGTGAGTTTGCCTTTTCATTACGATCTATGCCAATGTAACTTGGTATCCAATCTAGGGTGATTAACAGTCTTAGATTATGGCTTCTTTTCCTATATGTTGGATTTCTGCGAGGAGTTGTATATTATCTCTGTGTTGACTGGATATGGAAAGTGCCACTATATAGCACTTGGAAAGGGGGAGGGGGTCAGGATTTGGGATTGGACGGGAGGAAAGGTGAAAGGTGCCCAAACAGTTAGGCAGTTTAGGAAAAGGAAAGGTGCCCAACCAGTTGGACAGTTGGGGATTGGAGCAAATCAAGAGGAAAATACTGGGACTGATGAGGATTTAGCCATCCAAGAGATGCCAGGTGCCCGTAATTCTTTCCTAAATCTAATGTTACTCAATTTATACCCATTGCTACTAGACCACCCAGTACAGGATACGAGTATGTCATTATATTTCTTTGACTAATTGGCATTTCCAGCTTCCACCTGTATTCATTTGTTTGTGTTTTTTTCCCTTTCACTTTACAAAAGCTTTTGATGTGCACTTTGTCTATTCACAGCTGATGGTGGTGGGAGAAAGTAGCGAGTGAATATTGTTATTGAATATAGCCTGGTTTTAGAATGACCTAGCCTGGCTTTAGCGTTTCGGTCAAGATATAGGGAAAAACACTTAGACTAAACCTTAAAACTAATTGAGATCAAAACATAAATTGAATAATTTGTATTAATTATTAATAAATTTGATTAATACATCAAATAATTTGGGAATCTATCTGTTCTTTACACTCAGTATGTAGAACGGTCTCGTTTCAATGCCACAACTCGTCAAAATCGGCATGTTTCATACACATTCGTTCTTGGATAAAAATGTTCTTGTACCAGTAAATTAGTTCGTTGCATCTCCATTATCGTGCACGTGCGCTCTGAGAGCGTGCCAATACGCTCAATAGGCCTCAGGAATTGATTAAAGTATGCTTCCTAATTAGAAAACTTGAACTAGCTAGCCTCCCGCAGTTGATAAGCCTCTTTAATCCCAACAACAAAACTATATTAGGCAAAATATAAGGAGGTCGTCTCTGGCGAAGGGGGCCGCGTTCTAGACGATCACGTCATAGATATAGGGAAGTGGTGATAATGTTTTTAATAAGTTGAAAAGATTTACCCTATAAGCTTTGCCTGTATTATTCAGACACATATATATATATATATATATATATATATATATATATATATATATATATATATATATATATATATATATATATATATATCACTAAGAACTCTTTGACCCGGCCAGGATTCGAACCCATGCCGTCCAGGATCACCCCTAAACGTACACAGTACCGTGACCACCGCACCAATGATCGTTAGACGATATACTTGTTGTTATTGTTATAAACAGCCTCCTGGTGCTTCGGTGCTCATTAACTGTTTAATAATTGTAAACAAAGCCGCCAAAGATTGAGAAAAGATGTACAGGTTCGTAAGTGCTTGCGGAATTGCTTCATGAATCCGGGAAATATACAGTACTTGTTAAGCTCAACGAATGACCAACGCTGTCGTCAAAGTCAGCGTTGATACTTATTGAGTATATGTTGAAAAACAAGTGGTGTGTGTAGAGAAACACTAAATTGAGAGTAGACATTATTCCAGATAACTTTCCATCAGTAGTTCGTGAATATTTGTACATTCAGAGGTCTAGCTGCTTATATGAGGAGACGAAGAGCGAGATCAACGCGGCCTCAGACCAGTGTGGCTTAGAGTTTAAATATTTTAAATTCATATTTTTCTGTTGGACTCCAGGTTGTGCAACTTTTAGCATATCGTAGGCAATGGGTTAAGATTGAGCTTCGATTCCGTTGTCCGGCTGCAAAAAGTTTCTCAAACATGTCACATTATTGTGATTTCATTGTATATCGGAAGTTCTTGATTCGGATGAGGGAGCAGTAGTACTCAATGGTGCTATTTTACATGTTATTGTCGGAACACACATACTAATTATCTCTCCACTCGGTAGACGTCTTTCACTAGACAAGTGATTGTCCTCCTAACAGAACGTCGCATACTTTACCCGAGGCCGAAAATCGTTGCACTAGGAGCCCATACAAGGCTCCTATATATTATCACCCAATCCCACTCATATACATATCCAACCCACGTTTGAAACAATCGAGGGACCCCTCCTCCACCACATTATGTGGTAAGTAGTTCCACAAGTCAACAACCGGTTTTTGTTGATTTGTGGAACCAATTGCCGCGTAACGTGATGGAGGATGGGTCTCTCGATTGTTTCAAGCGTGGGTTGGACATGTATATGAGTGGGATTGGGGGTGGTTATAAATAGGAGCTGCCTCGTATGGGCCAATAGGCCATCTGCAGTTACCTTTGTTCTTATGTTCTTATAAATAGGAGCTGTCTCGTATGGGCCAATAGGCCTTCTGCAGTTACCTTTGTTCTTATGTTCCTATAGAGGGTTACAAGAGAGCTAATGGACATAACAAAGGGAATATTAATTGGGTATTAAAAGTATCATCACGATACAGAACTCGAAACATTGGGTATAAACTGGATAAGTTTATATTTCGGAAAAACCTGGGTAAATACTGGTTCGGTAACACGGTTGTTGATTTGTGGAATCAATTACTGCGTAACATAATAAGAGTAGGGTCCCTTGATTGTTTCAAGCGTAGGTTGGACATATATATGAATGAGATTAGGTGGTTTTAAATAGGAGCGGCCTCGTATGGGCCAATAGGTCTTCTACCGTTACCTTTATTCTTATTTTTTGCAAAAGAACATAAAATAGATCACTTACATTGAAAACATAGATTAGTTCCTGATAATAAATAATATCCGAAATTTAAAGCCAAAAGAGTTCAAATTTATGCGCAAATTTTCGAAGTAAGGTAATAGGTTTGTGTTTATAATTTGTATTCTAGAAACTTATTTTTAATTAATAACAAGTGAGGCAGCGAGAAGCAGCCAGCACATGCACCTCAATCTCCAGGCATGTCACGTCACCTCGTCCTAGCGCGACCTATATATTAACTTCCAAACAAGAGTTAGTTATTCATTTGCAGTTGGTTGCGTGTTGGAACAATTTCTACTGTCAGTCTGTCACACGTTCCGAGACAATGGATACCACTGCTGCAGATGATTATTTTCCTAGTCTTCCACTATCGATCTTAGTCGACGTAATGAACCTCGGTGAAGGATTTTCTGGAGACGAAATGTTAGAATTTATTGACAAATCAAAAGCCATTCTTAGTGACTTGCATAATAACAATTCTACGATGTTATTCACTAGCAGCGTACAACTTGGAATTTGTGTGCGCATTAACTCTCTCCATGCGTACGACGTCGGTCAAGATGACGGGGCAATGGGAAGATGTCCTTTGGGGAATTATTGACCTAGCACCATCTTGTGAGCCTGATAATGACATCAATTTAAGCGCACTCGAGTCTGTCGTGAAGCCCTGGATACTAACAATGTTCGCAGACCCAGAGATGTGCCCTAACCCGTACCTGCGTCTGAGAATGGTTCACTTAATCCACATTTGGCCAGAGACTTTCTTACAGGATGCCGCCTCGGGAATGCAAGCAGCTGCAGGCCTTGTGATCAACGGAAATATATGGATCGCGATCATTTATGTACAGATGATGAAGCTCCAATATTACTTCATGAACTTAAAGATATGTTAGTCACCCTTGATGAATATGGCCACCTTGATGGTATTGGTGATGCAGCAGTTGACCAGTTAACAAGAATAAATGTCGGACCAGAAGTATCCTTACTCTACAATCTAATGAAGGTCCTTAAAACAAATGGCGGAGGAATCCTAAATTTAATAGGAAAGAAGAGGTTATATATGACCGAGCATGTTATACATTTGTATATGGAGTTTGTCGATTTACGGAAACTCAGGAAGGCTTATCGAGCTCCTGGCCTGGCTAAGGTCGTTGCAGATACCCTAGTTGCCATAACAGTGTCATTTGTTACAATTGGCTTGACCTTAGAAGATATTGAAGGAAACAGATACAAGTTTTTTGCGGACCTCTTTGATAGTACTTACAAAGCATACGTGAATCAGAAATATTTAGTTCGGTCTATCAGGTTCTGCGACTTGACCCACGCACAGTATCTATCTTCCCTTGGGAGAAGGCAGCAGATTCCAGTATTTTCTTTCATCATTTCCCAGTGCCGTATCAGGAATCATCGGAGGAGGTCCCGGAAGAGTTCAGAGACAGCGTGACGCTGGCGGTGATGGAGGCGCCGGTGCTGCTGCACTCGTCCAAGATGGTGACAGACGAGTCGACGCTGATTCGCCTGCTACTGGAGTCCGGGCTGGACCCCTTCACGCGGTGTCCTCTAGACCAGGGCTCCTATAGTCGTCTTCCCCAACTCCAGGCGGACATCCTTGCATGGAAGGAAACTACCAAACTTGTGGAATAATATAATTGATAGACATATTCAACACTGAAAATATTCAAATCGCCTGCTACTTCTGCAGTTTTATTCTGACATGGTAATGAAGTTTACTGAATTTAAGAGAGGCCTCTGCACTAAATTTGTTCAATTTTTTTATATATCTTGTAACTTAAATATGAATGAGATGTTAAATTTTCTTTTAATAAATGTAAACAACAATTCATTAAGAGTTTATTCTCACCTGTTTTTTGGACAATAATTTTATCAATTTCATATCCATTTGTATGAAATTATCTGCCAGAATCATTGATGAAATTTGTGAAAAAATTAAATTTGGATCCCCAATAACGACTTATTGGAATTAATTATACCTGCTTGAATCCATAATTACAAATTCTAATCATTGTCATGCTGAAATGTTCTTCGAACTGGAGATAAATGTAAAGCATATTTTTGCTCAATTGAAAGCCAAGGGTATGGAAGGGAAGGGCACTATCAGTGAGAAAACGTTGTTGTTGTTGAAGATTTAGCTATTCAGAACAAATGACCATGTAGCAGGAGCTGTTGTGAGCCCGTAATTGAGTTCGGTTATTCGCGATAACTGATATTTGGGTCAAAGTATTAAATGGAGGTGGTGTTTCCCCCTTTTTCTGTTTTATTAACATTATATTAGTGGCGGATGTGGGTGCAGAATGTTCACTAGTGAGTCCCATTCCTTAACAGCTTTTCTAATCATTGTAGTCGTTGTGGAATGTATGGCTACTGCAATGTCTCTGTATATTTTTTTCTCAGGCTTCAAACAGTATAACCCAGTGGCTTGTTCGTACCATATCGCAGTGGATCTTCCTTCCTCTACTTTGGGTCTCTGGCGACTTTTTATAGTTGGGCGTATTTTCTTCTTGATTTGCTCTGTGAAAAACTTGGAGGTATTTGAACCTGTACAACAGTAAGAGCAGTCGCAGTTTTTGCTAGTGAGTTTGCCTTTTCATTACGATCTATGCCAATGTAACTTGGTATCCAATCTAGGGTGATTAACAGTCTTAGATTATGGCTTCTTTTCCTATATGTTGGATTTCTGCGAGGAGTTGTATATTATCTCTGTGTTGGACTGGA
>NW_027189709.1:56833-106525 GCF_040958095.1 Procambarus clarkii
CCTTCCCTTCCATACCCTTGGCTTTCAATTGAGCAAAAATATGCTTTACATTTATCTCCAGTTCGAAGAACATTTCAGCATGACAATGATTAGAATTTGTAATTATGGATTCAAGCAGGTATAATTAATTCCAATAAGTCGTTATTGGGGATCCAAATTTAATTTTTTCACAAATTTCATCAATGATTCTGGCAGATAATTTCATAACAAATGGATATGAAAATTGATAAAATTATTGTCCAAAAACAGGTGAGAATAAACTCTTAATGAATTGTTGTTTACATTTATTAAAAGAAAATTTAACATCTCATTCATATTTAAGTTACAAGATATATAAAAAAATTGAACAAATTTAGTGCAGAGGCCTCTCTTAAATTCAGTAAACTTCATTACCATGTCATGATAAAACTGCAGAAGTAGCAGGCGATTTGAATATTTTCAGTGTTGAATATGTCTATCAATTATATTATTCCACAAGTTTGGTAGTTTCCTTCCATGCAAGGATGTCCGCCTGGAGTTGGGGAAGACGACTATAGGAGCCCTGGTCTAGAGGACACCGCGTGAAGGGGTCCAGCCCGGACTCCAGTAGCAGGCGAATCAGCGTCGACTCGTCTGTCACCATCTTGGACGAGTGCAGCAGCACCGGCGCCTCCATCACCGCCAGCGTCACGCTGTCTCTGAACTCTTCCGGGACCTCCTCCGATGATTCCTGATACGGCACTGGGAAATGATGAAAGAAAATACTGGAATCGGCTGCCTTCTTCCCAAGGGAAGATAGATACTGTGCGTGGTCAAGTCGCAGAACCTGATAGACCGAACTAAATATTTCTGATTCACGTATGCTTTTGTAAGTACTATCAAAGAGGTCCGCAAAAAACTTGTATCTGTTTCCTTCAATATCTTCTAAGGTCAAGCCAATTGTAACAAATGACACTGTTATGGCAACTAGGGTATCTGCAACGACCTTAGCCAGGCCAGGAGCTCGATAAGCCTTCCTGAGTTTCCGTAAATCGACAAACTCCATATACAAATGTATAACATGCTCGGTCATATATAACCTCTTCTTTCCTATTAAATTTAGGGATTCCTCCGCCATTTGTTTTAAGACCTTCATTAGATTGTAGAGTAAGGATACTTCTGGTCCGACATTTATTCTTGTTAACTGGTCAACTGCTGCATCACCAATACCATCAAGGTGGCCATATTCATCAAGGGTGACTAACATATCTTTAAGTTCATGAAGTAATATTGGAGCTTCATCATCTGTACATAAATGATCGCGATCCATATATTTTCCGTTGATCACAAGGCCTGCAGCTGCTTGCATTCCCGAGGCGGCATCCTGTAAGAAAGTCTCTGGCCAAATGTGGATTAAGTGAACCATTCTCAGACGCAGGTACGGGTTAGGGCACATCTCTGGGTCTGCGAACATTGTTAGTATCCAGGGCTTCACGACAGACTCGAGTGCGCTTAAATTGATGTCATTATCAGGCTCACAAGATGGTGCTAGGTCAATAATTCCCCAAAGGACATCTTCCCATTGCCCCGTCATCTTGACCGACGTCGTACGCATGGAGAGAGTTAATGCGCACAAAATTCCAAGTTGTACGCTGCTAGTGAATAACATCGTAGAATTGTTATTATGCAAGTCATTAAGAATGGCTTTTGATTTGTCAATAAATTCTAACATTTCGTCTCCAGAAAATCCTTCACCGAGGTTCATTACGTCGACTAAGATCGATAGTGGAAGACTAGGAAAATAATCATCTGCAGCAGTGGTATCCATTGTCTCGGAACGTGTGACAGACTGACAGTAGAAATTGTTCCAACACGCAACCAACTGCAAATGAATAACTAACTCTTGTTTGGAAGTTAATATATAGGTCGCGCTAGGACGAGGTGACGTGACATGCCTGGAGATTGAGGTGCATGTGCTGGCTGCTTCTCGCTGCCTCACTTGTTATTAATTAAAAATAAGTTTCTAGAATACAAATTATAAAAACAAACCTATTACCTTACTTCGAAAATTTGCGCATAAATTTGAACTCTTTTGGCTTTAAATTTCGGATATTATTTATTATCAGGAACTAATCTATGTTTTCAATGCAAGTGATCTATTTTATGTTCTTTTGCAAAAAAATAAGAATAAAGGTAACGGTAGAAGACCTATTGGCCCATACGAGGCCGCTCCTATTTAAAACCACCTAATCTCATTCATATATATGTCCAACCTACGCTTGAAACAATCAAGGGACCCTACTCTTATTATGTTACGCAGTAATTGATTCCACAAATCAACAACCGTGTTACCGAACCAGTATTTACCCAGGTTTTTCCGAAATATAAACTTATCCAGTTTATACCCAATGTTTCGAGTTCTGTATCGTGATGATACTTTTAATACCCAATTAATATTCCCTTTGTTATGTCCATTAGCTCTCTTGTAACCCTCTATAGGAACATAAGAACAAAGGTAACTGCAGAAGGCCTATTGGCCCATACGAGACAGCTCCTATTTATAAGAACATAAGAACAAAGGTAACTGCAGATGGCCTATTGGCCCATACGAGGCAGCTCCTATTTATAACCACCCAATCCCACTCATATACATGTCCAACCCACGCTTGAAACAATCGAGAGACCCATCCTCCATCACGTTACGCGGCAATTGGTTCCACAAATCAACAAAAACCGGTTGTTGACTTGTGGAACTAATTACCACATAATGTGGTGGAGGAGGGGTCCCTCGATTGTTTCAAACGTGGGTTGGATATGTATATGAGTGGGATTGGGTGATAATATATAGGAGCCTTGTATGGGCTCCTAGTGCAACGATTTTCGGCCTCGGGTAAAGTATGCGACGTTCTGTTAGGAGGACAATCACTTGTCTAGTGAAAGACGTCTACCGAGGGGAGAGATAATTAGTATGTGTGTTCCGACAATAACATGTAAAATAGCACCATTGAGTACTACTGCTCCCTCATCCGAATCAAGAACTTCCGATATACAATGAAATCACAATAATGTGACATGTTTGAGAAACTTTTTGCAGCCGGACAACGGAATCGAAGCTCAATCTTAACCCATTGCCTACGATATGCTAAAAGTTGCACAACCTGGAGTCCAACAGAAAAATATGAATTTAAAATATTTAAACTCTAAGCCACACTGGTCTGAGGCCGCGTTGATCTCGCTCTTCGTCTCCTCATATAAGCAGCTAGACCTCTGAATGTACAAATATTCACGAACTACTGATGGAAAGTTATCTGGAATAATGTCTACTCTCAATTTAGTGTTTCTCTACACACACCACTTGTTTTTCAACATATACTCAATAAGTATCAACGCTGACTTTGACGACAGCGTTGGTCATTCGTTGAGCTTAACAAGTACTGTATATTTCCCGGATTCATGAAGCAATTCCGCAAGCACTTACGAACCTGTACATCTTTTCTCAATCTTTGGCGGCTTTGTTTACAATTATTAAACAGTTAATGAGCACCGAAGCACCAGGAGGCTGTTTATAACAATAACAACAAGTATATCGTCTAACGATCATTGGTGCGGTGGTCACGGTACTGTGTACGTTTAGGGGTGATCCTGGACGGCATGGGTTCGAATCCTGGCCGGGTCAAAGAGTTCTTAGTGATATATATATATATATATATATATATATATATATATATATATATATATATATATATATATATATATATATATATATATATATATATATATATATATTTGTGTCTGAATAATACAGGCAAAGCTTATAGGGTAAATCTTTTCAACTTATTAAAAACATTATCACCACTTCCCTATATCTATGACGTGATCATCTAGAACGCGGCCCCCTTCGCCAGAGACGACCTCCTTATATGTAGCCTAATATAGTTTTGTTGTTGGGATTAAAGAGGCTTATCAACTGCGGGAGGCTAGCTAGTTCAAGTTTTCTAATTAGGAAGCATACTTTAATCAATTCCTGAGGCCTATTGAGCGTATTGGCACGCTCTCAGAGCGCACGTGCACGATAATGGAGATGCAACGAACTAATTTACTGGTACAAGAACATTTTTATCCAAGAACGAATGTGTATGAAACATGCCGATTTTGACGAGTTGTGGCATTGAAACGAGACCGTTCTACATACTGAGTGTAAAGAACAGATAGATTCCCAAATTATTTGATGTATTAATCAAATTTATTAATAATTAATACAAATTATTCAATTTATGTTTTGATCTCAATTAGTTTTAAGGTTTAGTCTAAGTGTTTTTCCCTATATCTTGACCGAAACGCTAAAGCCAGGCTAGGTCATTCTAAAACCAGGCTATATTCAATAACAATATTCACTCGCTACTTTCTCCCACCACCATCAGCTGTGAATAGACAAAGTGCACATCAAAAGCTTTTGTAAAGTGAAAGGGAAAAAAACACAAACAAATGAATACAGGTGGAAGCTGGAAATGCCAATTAGTCAAAGAAATATAATGACATACTCGTATCCTGTACTGGGTGGTCTAGTAGCAATGGGTATAAATTGAGTAACATTAGATTTAGGAAAGAATTACGGGCACCTGGCATCTCTTGGATGGCTAAATCCTCATCAGTCCCAGTGGATCTTCCTTCTGCTACTTTGGCTCTGTGGCACTTGATGGTTGGGAGTATTTTCCTCTTGATTTGCTCCAATCCCCAACTGTCCAACTGGTTGGGCACCTTTCCTTTTCCTAAACTGCCTAACTGTTTGGGCACCTTTCACCTTTCCTCCCGTCCAATCCCAAATCCTGACCCCCTCCCCCTTTCCAAGTGCTATATAGTGGCACTTTCCATATCCAGTCAACACAGAGATAATATACAACTCCTCGCAGAAATCCAACATATAGGAAAAGAAGCCATAATCTAAGACTGTTAATCACCCTAGATTGGATACCAAGTTACATTGGCATAGATCGTAATGAAAAGGCAAACTCACTAGCAAAAACTGCGACTGCTCTTACTGTTGTACAGGTTCAAATACCTCCAAGTTTTTCACAGAGCAAATCAAGAAGAAAATACGCCCAACTATAAAAAGTCGCCAGAGACCCAAAGTAGAGGAAGGAAGATCCACTGCGATATGGTACGAACAAGCCACTGGGTTATACTGTTTGAAGCCTGAGAAAAAAATATACAGAGACATTGCAGTAGCCATACATTCCACAACGACTACAATGATTAGAAAAGCTGTTAAGGAATGGGACTCACTAGTGAACATTCTGCACCCACATCCGCCACTAATATAATGTTAATAAAACAGAAAAAGGGGGAAACACCACCTCCATTTAATACTTTGACCCAAATATCAGTTATCGCGAATAACCGAACTCAATTACGGGCTCACAACAGCTCCTGCTACATGGTCATTTTGTTCTGAATAGCTAAATCTTCAACAACAACAACGTTTTCTCACTGATAGTGCCCTTCCCTTCCATACCCTTGGCTTTCAATTGAGCAAAAATATGCTTTACATTTATCTCCAGTTCGAAGAACATTTCAGCATGACAATGATTAGAATTTGTAATTATGGATTCAAGCAGGTATAATTAATTCCAATAAGTCGTTATTGGGGATCCAAATTTAATTTTTTCACAAATTTCATCAATGATTCTGGCAGATAATTTCATAACAAATGGATATGAAAATTGATAAAATTATTGTCCAAAAACAGGTGAGAATAAACTCTTAATGAATTGTTGTTTACATTTATTAAAAGAAAATTTAACATCTCATTCATATTTAAGTTACAAGATATATAAAAAAATTGAACAAATTTAGTGCAGAGGCCTCTCTTAAATTCAGTAAACTTCATTACCATGTCATGAATAAAACTGCAGAAGTAGCAGGCGATTTGAATATTTTCAGTGTTGAATATGTCTATCAATTATATTATTCCACAAGTTTGGTAGTTTCCTTCCATGCAAGGATGTCCGCCTGGAGTTGGGGAAGACGACTATAGGAGCCCTGGTCTAGAGGACACCGCGTGAAGGGGTCCAGCCCGGACTCCAGTAGCAGGCGAATCAGCGTCGACTCGTCTGTCACCATCTTGGACGAGTGCAGCAGCACCGGCGCCTCCATCACCGCCAGCGTCACGCTGTCTCTGAACTCTTCCGGGACCTCCTCCGATGATTCCTGATACGGCACTGGGAAATGATGAAAGAAAATACTGGAATCGGCTGCCTTCTTCCCAAGGGAAGATAGATACTGTGCGTGGTCAAGTCGCAGAACCTGATAGACCGAACTAAATATTTCTGATTCACGTATGCTTTTGTAAGTACTATCAAAGAGGTCCGCAAAAAACTTGTATCTGTTTCCTTCAATATCTTCTAAGGTCAAGCCAATTGTAACAAATGACACTGTTATGGCAACTAGGGTATCTGCAACGACCTTAGCCAGGCCAGGAGCTCGATAAGCCTTCCTGAGTTTCCGTAAATCGACAAACTCCATATACAAATGTATAACATGCTCGGTCATATATAACCTCTTCTTTCCTATTAAATTTAGGGATTCCTCCGCCATTTGTTTTAAGACCTTCATTAGATTGTAGAGTAAGGATACTTCTGGTCCGACATTTATTCTTGTTAACTGGTCAACTGCTGCATCACCAATACCATCAAGGTGGCCATATTCATCAAGGGTGACTAACATATCTTTAAGTTCATGAAGTAATATTGGAGCTTCATCATCTGTACATAAATGATCGCGATCCATATATTTTCCGTTGATCACAAGGCCTGCAGCTGCTTGCATTCCCGAGGCGGCATCCTGTAAGAAAGTCTCTGGCCAAATGTGGATTAAGTGAACCATTCTCAGACGCAGGTACGGGTTAGGGCACATCTCTGGGTCTGCGAACATTGTTAGTATCCAGGGCTTCACGACAGACTCGAGTGCGCTTAAATTGATGTCATTATCAGGCTCACAAGATGGTGCTAGGTCAATAATTCCCCAAAGGACATCTTCCCATTGCCCCGTCATCTTGACCGACGTCGTACGCATGGAGAGAGTTAATGCGCACAAAATTCCAAGTTGTACGCTGCTAGTGAATAACATCGTAGAATTGTTATTATGCAAGTCATTAAGAATGGCTTTTGATTTGTCAATAAATTCTAACATTTCGTCTCCAGAAAATCCTTCACCGAGGTTCATTACGTCGACTAAGATCGATAGTGGAAGACTAGGAAAATAATCATCTGCAGCAGTGGTATCCATTGTCTCGGAACGTGTGACAGACTGACAGTAGAAATTGTTCCAACACGCAACCAACTGCAAATGAATAACTAACTCTTGTTTGGAAGTTAATATATAGGTCGCGCTAGGACGAGGTGACGTGACATGCCTGGAGATTGAGGTGCATGTGCTGGCTGCTTCTCGCTGCCTCACTTGTTATTAATTAAAAATAAGTTTCTAGAATACAAATTATAAAAACAAACCTATTACCTTACTTCGAAAATTTGCGCATAAATTTGAACTCTTTTGGCTTTAAATTTCGGATATTATTTATTATCAGGAACTAATCTATGTTTTCAATGCAAGTGATCTATTTTATGTTCTTTTGCAAAAAAATAAGAATAAAGGTAACGGTAGAAGACCTATTGGCCCATACGAGGCCGCTCCTATTTAAAACCACCTAATCTCATTCATATATATGTCCAACCTACGCTTGAAACAATCAAGGGACCCTACTCTTATTATGTTACGCAGTAATTGATTCCACAAATCAACAACCGTGTTACCGAACCAGTATTTACCCAGGTTTTTCCGAAATATAAACTTATCCAGTTTATACCCAATGTTTCGAGTTCTGTATCGTGATGATACTTTTAATACCCAATTAATATTCCCTTTGTTATGTCCATTAGCTCTCTTGTAACCCTCTATAGGAACATAAGAACAAAGGTAACTGCAGAAGGCCTATTGGCCCATACGAGACAGCTCCTATTTATAAGAACATAAGAACAAAGGTAACTGCAGATGGCCTATTGGCCCATACGAGGCAGCTCCTATTTATAACCACCCAATCCCACTCATATACATGTCCAACCCACGCTTGAAACAATCGAGAGACCCATCCTCCATCACGTTACGCGGCAATTGGTTCCACAAATCAACAAAAACCGGTTGTTGACTTGTGGAACTAATTACCACATAATGTGGTGGAGGAGGGGTCCCTCGATTGTTTCAAACGTGGGTTGGATATGTATATGAGTGGGATTGGGTGATAATATATAGGAGCCTTGTATGGGCTCCTAGTGCAACGATTTTCGGCCTCGGGTAAAGTATGCGACGTTCTGTTAGGAGGACAATCACTTGTCTAGTGAAAGACGTCTACCGAGGGGAGAGATAATTAGTATGTGTGTTCCGACAATAACATGTAAAATAGCACCATTGAGTACTACTGCTCCCTCATCCGAATCAAGAACTTCCGATATACAATGAAATCACAATAATGTGACATGTTTGAGAAACTTTTTGCAGCCGGACAACGGAATCGAAGCTCAATCTTAACCCATTGCCTACGATATGCTAAAAGTTGCACAACCTGGAGTCCAACAGAAAAATATGAATTTAAAATATTTAAACTCTAAGCCACACTGGTCTGAGGCCGCGTTGATCTCGCTCTTCGTCTCCTCATATAAGCAGCTAGACCTCTGAATGTACAAATATTCACGAACTACTGATGGAAAGTTATCTGGAATAATGTCTACTCTCAATTTAGTGTTTCTCTACACACACCACTTGTTTTTCAACATATACTCAATAAGTATCAACGCTGACTTTGACGACAGCGTTGGTCATTCGTTGAGCTTAACAAGTACTGTATATTTCCCGGATTCATGAAGCAATTCCGCAAGCACTTACGAACCTGTACATCTTTTCTCAATCTTTGGCGGCTTTGTTTACAATTATTAAACAGTTAATGAGCACCGAAGCACCAGGAGGCTGTTTATAACAATAACAACAAGTATATCGTCTAACGATCATTGGTGCGGTGGTCACGGTACTGTGTACGTTTAGGGGTGATCCTGGACGGCATGGGTTCGAATCCTGGCCGGGTCAAAGAGTTCTTAGTGATATATATATATATATATATATATATATATATATATATATATATATATATATATATATATATATATATATATATATATATATATATTTGTGTCTGAATAATACAGGCAAAGCTTATAGGGTAAATCTTTTCAACTTATTAAAAACATTATCACCACTTCCCTATATCTATGACGTGATCATCTAGAACGCGGCCCCCTTCGCCAGAGACGACCTCCTTATATGTAGCCTAATATAGTTTTGTTGTTGGGATTAAAGAGGCTTATCAACTGCGGGAGGCTAGCTAGTTCAAGTTTTCTAATTAGGAAGCATACTTTAATCAATTCCTGAGGCCTATTGAGCGTATTGGCACGCTCTCAGAGCGCACGTGCACGATAATGGAGATGCAACGAACTAATTTACTGGTACAAGAACATTTTTATCCAAGAACGAATGTGTATGAAACATGCCGATTTTGACGAGTTGTGGCATTGAAACGAGACCGTTCTACATACTGAGTGTAAAGAACAGATAGATTCCCAAATTATTTGATGTATTAATCAAATTTATTAATAATTAATACAAATTATTCAATTTATGTTTTGATCTCAATTAGTTTTAAGGTTTAGTCTAAGTGTATTTCCCTATATCTTGACCGAAACGCTAAAGCCAGGCTAGGTCATTCTAAAACCAGGCTATATTCAATAACAATATTCACTCGCTACTTTCTCCCACCACCATCAGCTGTGAATAGACAAAGTGCACATCAAAAGCTTTTGTAAAGTGAAAGGGAAAAAAACACAAACAAATGAATACAGGTGGAAGCTGGAAATGCCAATTAGTCAAAGAAATATAATGACATACTCGTATCCTGTACTGGGTGGTCTAGTAGCAATGGGTATAAATTGAGTAACATTAGATTTAGGAAAGAATTACGGGCACCTGGCATCTCTTGGATGGCTAAATCCTCATCAGTCCCAGTGGATCTTCCTTCTGCTACTTTGGCTCTGTGGCACTTGATGGTTGGGAGTATTTTCCTCTTGATTTGCTCCAATCCCCAACTGTCCAACTGGTTGGGCACCTTTCCTTTTCCTAAACTGCCTAACTGTTTGGGCACCTTTCACCTTTCCTCCCGTCCAATCCCAAATCCTGACCCCCTCCCCCTTTCCAAGTGCTATATAGTGGCACTTTCCATATCCAGTCAACACAGAGATAATATACAACTCCTCGCAGAAATCCAACATATAGGAAAAGAAGCCATAATCTAAGACTGTTAATCACCCTAGATTGGATACCAAGTTACATTGGCATAGATCGTAATGAAAAGGCAAACTCACTAGCAAAAACTGCGACTGCTCTTACTGTTGTACAGGTTCAAATACCTCCAAGTTTTTCACAGAGCAAATCAAGAAGAAAATACGCCCAACTATAAAAAGTCGCCAGAGACCCAAAGTAGAGGAAGGAAGATCCACTGCGATATGGTACGAACAAGCCACTGGGTTATACTGTTTGAAGCCTGAGAAAAAAATATACAGAGACATTGCAGTAGCCATACATTCCACAACGACTACAATGATTAGAAAAGCTGTTAAGGAATGGGACTCACTAGTGAACATTCTGCACCCACATCCGCCACTAATATAATGTTAATAAAACAGAAAAAGGGGGAAACACCACCTCCATTTAATACTTTGACCCAAATATCAGTTATCGCGAATAACCGAACTCAATTACGGGCTCACAACAGCTCCTGCTACATGGTCATTTTGTTCTGAATAGCTAAATCTTCAACAACAACAACGTTTTCTCACTGATAGTGCCCTTCCCTTCCATACCCTTGGCTTTCAATTGAGCAAAAATATGCTTTACATTTATCTCCAGTTCGAAGAACATTTCAGCATGACAATGATTAGAATTTGTAATTATGGATTCAAGCAGGTATAATTAATTCCAATAAGTCGTTATTGGGGATCCAAATTTAATTTTTTCACAAATTTCATCAATGATTCTGGCAGATAATTTCATAACAAATGGATATGAAAATTGATAAAATTATTGTCCAAAAACAGGTGAGAATAAACTCTTAATGAATTGTTGTTTACATTTATTAAAAGAAAATTTAACATCTCATTCATATTTAAGTTACAAGATATATAAAAAAATTGAACAAATTTAGTGCAGAGGCCTCTCTTAAATTCAGTAAACTTCATTACCATGTCATGATAAAACTGCAGAAGTAGCAGGCGATTTGAATATTTTCAGTGTTGAATATGTCTATCAATTATATTATTCCACAAGTTTGGTAGTTTCCTTCCATGCAAGGATGTCCGCCTGGAGTTGGGGAAGACGACTATAGGAGCCCTGGTCTAGAGGACACCGCGTGAAGGGGTCCAGCCCGGACTCCAGTAGCAGGCGAATCAGCGTCGACTCGTCTGTCACCATCTTGGACGAGTGCAGCAGCACCGGCGCCTCCATCACCGCCAGCGTCACGCTGTCTCTGAACTCTTCCGGGACCTCCTCCGATGATTCCTGATACGGCACTGGGAAATGATGAAAGAAAATACTGGAATCGGCTGCCTTCTTCCCAAGGGAAGATAGATACTGTGCGTGGTCAAGTCGCAGAACCTGATAGACCGAACTAAATATTTCTGATTCACGTATGCTTTTGTAAGTACTATCAAAGAGGTCCGCAAAAAACTTGTATCTGTTTCCTTCAATATCTTCTAAGGTCAAGCCAATTGTAACAAATGACACTGTTATGGCAACTAGGGTATCTGCAACGACCTTAGCCAGGCCAGGAGCTCGATAAGCCTTCCTGAGTTTCCGTAAATCGACAAACTCCATATACAAATGTATAACATGCTCGGTCATATATAACCTCTTCTTTCCTATTAAATTTAGGGATTCCTCCGCCATTTGTTTTAAGACCTTCATTAGATTGTAGAGTAAGGATACTTCTGGTCCGACATTTATTCTTGTTAACTGGTCAACTGCTGCATCACCAATACCATCAAGGTGGCCATATTCATCAAGGGTGACTAACATATCTTTAAGTTCATGAAGTAATATTGGAGCTTCATCATCTGTACATAAATGATCGCGATCCATATATTTTCCGTTGATCACAAGGCCTGCAGCTGCTTGCATTCCCGAGGCGGCATCCTGTAAGAAAGTCTCTGGCCAAATGTGGATTAAGTGAACCATTCTCAGACGCAGGTACGGGTTAGGGCACATCTCTGGGTCTGCGAACATTGTTAGTATCCAGGGCTTCACGACAGACTCGAGTGCGCTTAAATTGATGTCATTATCAGGCTCACAAGATGGTGCTAGGTCAATAATTCCCCAAAGGACATCTTCCCATTGCCCCGTCATCTTGACCGACGTCGTACGCATGGAGAGAGTTAATGCGCACAAAATTCCAAGTTGTACGCTGCTAGTGAATAACATCGTAGAATTGTTATTATGCAAGTCATTAAGAATGGCTTTTGATTTGTCAATAAATTCTAACATTTCGTCTCCAGAAAATCCTTCACCGAGGTTCATTACGTCGACTAAGATCGATAGTGGAAGACTAGGAAAATAATCATCTGCAGCAGTGGTATCCATTGTCTCGGAACGTGTGACAGACTGACAGTAGAAATTGTTCCAACACGCAACCAACTGCAAATGAATAACTAACTCTTGTTTGGAAGTTAATATATAGGTCGCGCTAGGACGAGGTGACGTGACATGCCTGGAGATTGAGGTGCATGTGCTGGCTGCTTCTCGCTGCCTCACTTGTTATTAATTAAAAATAAGTTTCTAGAATACAAATTATAAAAACAAACCTATTACCTTACTTCGAAAATTTGCGCATAAATTTGAACTCTTTTGGCTTTAAATTTCGGATATTATTTATTATCAGGAACTAATCTATGTTTTCAATGCAAGTGATCTATTTTATGTTCTTTTGCAAAAAAATAAGAATAAAGGTAACGGTAGAAGACCTATTGGCCCATACGAGGCCGCTCCTATTTAAAACCACCTAATCTCATTCATATATATGTCCAACCTACGCTTGAAACAATCAAGGGACCCTACTCTTATTATGTTACGCAGTAATTGATTCCACAAATCAACAACCGTGTTACCGAACCAGTATTTACCCAGGTTTTTCCGAAATATAAACTTATCCAGTTTATACCCAATGTTTCGAGTTCTGTATCGTGATGATACTTTTAATACCCAATTAATATTCCCTTTGTTATGTCCATTAGCTCTCTTGTAACCCTCTATAGGAACATAAGAACAAAGGTAACTGCAGAAGGCCTATTGGCCCATACGAGACAGCTCCTATTTATAAGAACATAAGAACAAAGGTAACTGCAGATGGCCTATTGGCCCATACGAGGCAGCTCCTATTTATAACCACCCAATCCCACTCATATACATGTCCAACCCACGCTTGAAACAATCGAGAGACCCATCCTCCATCACGTTACGCGGCAATTGGTTCCACAAATCAACAAAAACCGGTTGTTGACTTGTGGAACTAATTACCACATAATGTGGTGGAGGAGGGGTCCCTCGATTGTTTCAAACGTGGGTTGGATATGTATATGAGTGGGATTGGGTGATAATATATAGGAGCCTTGTATGGGCTCCTAGTGCAACGATTTTCGGCCTCGGGTAAAGTATGCGACGTTCTGTTAGGAGGACAATCACTTGTCTAGTGAAAGACGTCTACCGAGGGGAGAGATAATTAGTATGTGTGTTCCGACAATAACATGTAAAATAGCACCATTGAGTACTACTGCTCCCTCATCCGAATCAAGAACTTCCGATATACAATGAAATCACAATAATGTGACATGTTTGAGAAACTTTTTGCAGCCGGACAACGGAATCGAAGCTCAATCTTAACCCATTGCCTACGATATGCTAAAAGTTGCACAACCTGGAGTCCAACAGAAAAATATGAATTTAAAATATTTAAACTCTAAGCCACACTGGTCTGAGGCCGCGTTGATCTCGCTCTTCGTCTCCTCATATAAGCAGCTAGACCTCTGAATGTACAAATATTCACGAACTACTGATGGAAAGTTATCTGGAATAATGTCTACTCTCAATTTAGTGTTTCTCTACACACACCACTTGTTTTTCAACATATACTCAATAAGTATCAACGCTGACATTGACGACAGCGTTGGTCATTCGTTGAGCTTAACAAGTACTGTATATTTCCCGGATTCATGAAGCAATTCCGCAAGCACTTACGAACCTGTACATCTTTTCTCAATCTTTGGCGGCTTTGTTTACAATTATTAAACAGTTAATGAGCACCGAAGCACCAGGAGGCTGTTTATAACAATAACAACAAGTATATCGTCTAACGATCATTGGTGCGGTGGTCATCATAGCAATATGGAAGTTGTAGTGAAGGACCTGGTGACTCTAGTGGGAGCCCTGAGGACAGAGTTGGACTCTCTGCGGGAGGAGGTGCGTCAGCTTAAAAAACAACGAGAAGTAACGAAGGAGGAGACCAGCAGTAAAGGGACCTCGTCTTGGAGAGTTGCGAAAGACAGGGGCCTTAAGAAGACTTTGATAAAGCCGCCTTCAAACGCCATAGCAACTTCAAATTCATTTGACGTTTTGGAGGACGAGTGCTGTGGAGAGACTGTGGATCGCGCAAAAGGGAAAGCAACGAAGAGAAAGGAAGCGCAGGCCCCTCAGAAAGTAAAGGAAGTACCTAAGCAAACATTAGTTGTGGGAGATTCCCAGATAAGGTATTTGGATAGAACGTTTTGTGCTAGAGATAGGGGGAACAGGTTAAGGGTTTGCTATCCCGGAGCTGGCATTGGTGATATTATAAACAACATGAATGATATTATGGCTGGTAATGGGAACAATCCCATTATTTGCATTAGCGTGGGAGGAAATGATGTTGGTCGAGTCAGGAGTGAGGAACTGATTCAGAGGTATAAAACAGCCATAGAGTTAGTTAGGAGCAAGGGAGGAATCCCGATCATATGTGGCATTCTTCCAAGAAAGGGAGTGGGAAATGAATGGATATCGAGGGCACTTGGTGTCAATTGCCGGCTGGAAAGATATTGCAAATCAAATACAATATCTTTCATAGACAACTGGGAACACTTCTATGGAAGAAATGAAATGTATGCTCGTGATGGGGTGCATCTATCGAGAGCTGGGGTTGTTGCTGTTGCGAACTCGCTAGAAGAAGTGGTTAGAGGTGTTTGTTTGGGTTTAAACTGTTAGTAGATAGAGGTATGGGAATTGATTTGGAGGAAGGAGGTAATAAAAGTATGTGTTTGTGGGAGAAAGGAATTGCCAAAACGATCAGGGAAAGAGAAGGTCCGCAAAATAACAATTCACTTAGTGTATATTACACTAACAGTAGAAGTCTAAGAAATAAAATTAACGAATTAAATGCTCTTGTCTGCACAGAAAAAATAGATATTATTGCACTTACCGAAACGTGGATGAATGTAGAAAATAGAGAACTATTAGCTGAATATCAAATATATGGATTTAAACTATTTCACACAGATAGATATATTAGACGAGGAGGTGGAGTAGCCATATATGTTAGGGACAATTTGAAATGTAGTCTCAAAGAGGGAATCAAAACAGAGCCACACACAGAAACTATTTGGATTGAAATAAACGAAAAAGCTAATAATATTATAATAGGAGTAATATATAGGCCACCAAATTTAGACAGAATGGAAGCAAAGCATCTATGGGATGAAATATCTAGAGCATCTAGATCTAACAGTATTTATGTCATGGGTGACTTTAATTTTAGCGGAATAAACTGGTTGAACAAAACAGGGAATAGTGAAGCAGAAGATTTTCTAGAATTAATTGACGATTGCTTTCTTACGCAACACATTAAGGAACCAACACGGGAAAATAATATTTTAGATTTAGTGTTAACTAACAGGGAAACGCAAATTAATGACATCGAAATAGGGAGTGAGCTAGGGAGCAGTGATCACAAAGAAATCAGATTTAGCATAGAATGGAATAGACCAGTAGGAGAAAATTCTGTTAAAGTGCCAGATTTTCGAAAAGCTGATTTTAATAGCCTAAGAAATTTTTTGGGTCAAATTGATTGGAAAGGCTTGGGTATGGGGTGTGGGCCGGTCTTGGAGCGAGACATGAACCCAGCGATAGGTGACTTAAATGGGGATTTCGATGTGGATTCAATATATAACTTATTTAAGAATATTCTAAACAAAGCACAGGAACGTAGTATACCATACAAATTGAATAGATCGTATACTAATGACCCAAAGTGGATAACAAAGAATTTGAAGAACCTTATAGGTAAAAAGAGAACTTGGTACAAAAGGATTAAAAATGGGGAGGTCACTTTAGAACAGGAATTCGTACAACTGGTTAGAAATGTTAAAAAAGAGATAAGGAAAGCAAAAAGAAACTATGAAGTTCGCATAGCAGGGCAAGCAAAGACAAATCCTAAAGGGTTTTTTCAGTTATATCGTACTAAGACTAGGGAAAGGATAGGTCCATTAAAAACTGAGACAGGTCAAATAACAGATAGTGATGAAGAGATGAGTAGTATTTTTAATAAATATTTTGTATCTGTATTTACTAAAGAGGAACTTAACAATATGCCTTCAGCCGAACAAGTCTATGTGGGTGGGGACGAGGACAGGTTGACGAGTTTAGCAGTTACCAGGGAGGATGTTCTTAAACAAATAGTAAAACTCAAACCAAACAAATCCCCAGGGCCGGATGAAGTGTTTGCTAGGGTGCTTAAAGAATGCAAAGAGGAGCTTTGTGACCCACTGTCAACCATATTTAATAAATCAATAGAGTCAGGCAGAGTGCCAGAGTTTTGGAAAGTTGCTAATGTGATACCAGTTTTTAAGAAAGGAGATAGATCACTTGCGTCTAACTATCGACCAATTAGCCTAACGTCTATTGTGGGAAAGTTACTCGAATCTATAATAGCAAATAAAATTCGTCTTCATCTTGAAAAACATAAATTAATAATTGAGTCGCAACATGGTTTTATAAATGGCCGTTCATGTTTAACAAATTTGTTATCTTTTTATTCTAGCATTGTTGAGGCAGTTGATAGTGGTAAGGATTGCGATGTTGTATACCTTGACTTTAGCAAAGCTTTTGATACAGTGCCACATGAAAGACTGATTAAAAAAATAGAGTCTCATGGTATTGGGGGTGCTATATTAAGCTGGATTAGGGCATGGCTATACCAAAGGAAACAGAGAGTTAGTATAAATGGAATCAAGTCAGAGTGGGAAAATGTTGTAAGTGGAGTGCCTCAAGGCTCTGTCCTGGGACCTCTGTTGTTTATAATATATATAAATGATTTAGATTCAGGTTTGAGTAGCAACATTTGCAAATTTGCCGATGATACGAAAATCGGTAGGGAAATTAATTCGGAGGAGGACTCACTATCACTTCAAGTTGATCTAGATAGGGTTTTGAAATGGTCAAAGGATTGGCAGATGCAGTTTAATGCTGATAAATGTAAAGTTCTGAGGTTAGGTAATGATGATAGAGTTACTAGATACGAGCTAGATGGTGTTGTGATTGCGAAGTCGGATTGCGAAAGGGATCTGGGAGTTATGATTAGTAAGAATTTAAAACAAAAGGATCAATGCATAAATGTTCGTAATAAGGCAAATCGGACACTTGGATTTATTAATCGCAGCGTTAGTAACAAGACACCTGGTGTGGTTCTCAAGCTATATCTTGCTCTAGTTAGGCCCCATTTAGATTATGCAGTTCAGTTTTGGTCGCCATATTATAGAATGGATATAAATTCACTTGAACGTGTCCAGCGTAGGATGACTAAGTTAATTCCCCAAATTAGAAATCTTTCATATGAAGAAAGATTAACAAAGCTTAAGTTGCATTCACTGGAAAGGCGAAGAGTTAGGGGCGACATGATAGAGGTTTACAAGTGGGTGAATGGACATAACAAGGGGGATATTAATAGGGTATTAAAAGTATCAACACAGGACAGAACACGAAACAATGGGTATAAATTGGATAAGTTTAGATTTAGGAAAGACTTGGGTAAATACTGGTTCAGTAACAGGGTTGTAGATTTGTGGAACCAATTGCCGCGTAACGTGGTGGAGGTGGGGTCCCTCGATTGTTTCAAGCGCGGGTTGGACAAGTATATGAGTGGGATTGGGTGGTTATAGAATAGGAGCTGCCTCGTATGGGCCAATAGGCCTTCTGCAGTTACCTTTGTTCTTATGTTCTTATGTTCTTATGTCACGGTACTGTGTACGTTTAGGGGTGATCCTGGACGGCATGGGTTCGAATCCTGGCCGGGTCAAAGAGTTCTTAGTGATATATATATATATATATATATATATATATATATATATATATATATATATATATATATATATATATATATATATATATATATATATATATATATATATATATATATATATATATATTTGTGTCTGAATAATACAGGCAAAGCTTATAGGGTAAATCTTTTCAACTTATTAAAAACATTATCACCACTTCCCTATATCTATGACGTGATCATCTAGAACGCGGCCCCCTTCGCCAGAGACGACCTCCTTATATGTAGCCTAATATAGTTTTGTTGTTGGGATTAAAGAGGCTTATCAACTGCGGGAGGCTAGCTAGTTCAAGTTTTCTAATTAGGAAGCATACTTTAATCAATTCCTGAGGCCTATTGAGCGTATTGGCACGCTCTCAGAGCGCACGTGCACGATAATGGAGATGCAACGAACTAATTTACTGGTACAAGAACATTTTTATCCAAGAACGAATGTGTATGAAACATGCCGATTTTGACGAGTTGTGGCATTGAAACGAGACCGTTCTACATACTGAGTGTAAAGAACAGATAGATTCCCAAATTATTTGATGTATTAATCAAATTTATTAATAATTAATACAAATTATTCAATTTATGTTTTGATCTCAATTAGTTTTAAGGTTTAGTCTAAGTGTATTTCCCTATATCTTGACCGAAACCCTAAAGCCAGGCTAGGTCATTCTAAAACCAGGCTATATTCAATAACAATATTCACTCGCTACTTTCTCCCACCACCATCAGCTGTGAATAGACAAAGTGCACATCAAAAGCTTTTGTAAAGTGAAAGGGAAAAAAACACAAACAAATGAATACAGGTGGAAGCTGGAAATGCCAATTAGTCAAAGAAATATAATGACATACTCGTATCCTGTACTGGGTGGTCTAGTAGCAATGGGTATAAATTGAGTAACATTAGATTTAGGAAAGAATTACGGGCACCTGGCATCTCTTGGATGGCTAAATCCTCATCAGTCCCAGTGGATCTTCCTTCTGCTACTTTGGCTCTGTGGCACTTGATGGTTGGGAGTATTTTCCTCTTGATTTGCTCCAATCCCCAACTGTCCAACTGGTTGGGCACCTTTCCTTTTCCTAAACTGCCTAACTGTTTGGGCACCTTTCACCTTTCCTCCCGTCCAATCCCAAATCCTGACCCCCTCCCCCTTTCCAAGTGCTATATAGTGGCACTTTCCATATCCAGTCAACACAGAGATAATATACAACTCCTCGCAGAAATCCAACATATAGGAAAAGAAGCCATAATCTAAGACTGTTAATCACCCTAGATTGGATACCAAGTTACATTGGCATAGATCGTAATGAAAAGGCAAACTCACTAGCAAAAACTGCGACTGCTCTTACTGTTGTACAGGTTCAAATACCTCCAAGTTTTTCACAGAGCAAATCAAGAAGAAAATACGCCCAACTATAAAAAGTCGCCAGAGACCCAAAGTAGAGGAAGGAAGATCCACTGCGATATGGTACGAACAAGCCACTGGGTTATACTGTTTGAAGCCTGAGAAAAAAATATACAGAGACATTGCAGTAGCCATACATTCCACAACGACTACAATGATTAGAAAAGCTGTTAAGGAATGGGACTCACTAGTGAACATTCTGCACCCACATCCGCCACTAATATAATGTTAATAAAACAGAAAAAGGGGGAAACACCACCTCCATTTAATACTTTGACCCAAATATCAGTTATCGCGAATAACCGAACTCAATTACGGGCTCACAACAGCTCCTGCTACATGGTCATTTTGTTCTGAATAGCTAAATCTTCAACAACAACAACGTTTTCTCACTGATAGTGCCCTTCCCTTCCATACCCTTGGCTTTCAATTGAGCAAAAATATGCTTTACATTTATCTCCAGTTCGAAGAACATTTCAGCATGACAATGATTAGAATTTGTAATTATGGATTCAAGCAGGTATAATTAATTCCAATAAGTCGTTATTGGGGATCCAAATTTAATTTTTTCACAAATTTCATCAATGATTCTGGCAGATAATTTCATAACAAATGGATATGAAAATTGATAAAATTATTGTCCAAAAACAGGTGAGAATAAACTCTTAATGAATTGTTGTTTACATTTATTAAAAGAAAATTTAACATCTCATTCATATTTAAGTTACAAGATATATAAAAAAATTGAACAAATTTAGTGCAGAGGCCTCTCTTAAATTCAGTAAACTTCATTACCATGTCATGATAAAACTGCAGAAGTAGCAGGCGATTTGAATATTTTCAGTGTTGAATATGTCTATCAATTATATTATTCCACAAGTTTGGTAGTTTCCTTCCATGCAAGGATGTCCGCCTGGAGTTGGGGAAGACGACTATAGGAGCCCTGGTCTAGAGGACACCGCGTGAAGGGGTCCAGCCCGGACTCCAGTAGCAGGCGAATCAGCGTCGACTCGTCTGTCACCATCTTGGACGAGTGCAGCAGCACCGGCGCCTCCATCACCGCCAGCGTCACGCTGTCTCTGAACTCTTCCGGGACCTCCTCCGATGATTCCTGATACGGCACTGGGAAATGATGAAAGAAAATACTGGAATCGGCTGCCTTCTTCCCAAGGGAAGATAGATACTGTGCGTGGTCAAGTCGCAGAACCTGATAGACCGAACTAAATATTTCTGATTCACGTATGCTTTTGTAAGTACTATCAAAGAGGTCCGCAAAAAACTTGTATCTGTTTCCTTCAATATCTTCTAAGGTCAAGCCAATTGTAACAAATGACACTGTTATGGCAACTAGGGTATCTGCAACGACCTTAGCCAGGCCAGGAGCTCGATAAGCCTTCCTGAGTTTCCGTAAATCGACAAACTCCATATACAAATGTATAACATGCTCGGTCATATATAACCTCTTCTTTCCTATTAAATTTAGGGATTCCTCCGCCATTTGTTTTAAGACCTTCATTAGATTGTAGAGTAAGGATACTTCTGGTCCGACATTTATTCTTGTTAACTGGTCAACTGCTGCATCACCAATACCATCAAGGTGGCCATATTCATCAAGGGTGACTAACATATCTTTAAGTTCATGAAGTAATATTGGAGCTTCATCATCTGTACATAAATGATCGCGATCCATATATTTTCCGTTGATCACAAGGCCTGCAGCTGCTTGCATTCCCGAGGCGGCATCCTGTAAGAAAGTCTCTGGCCAAATGTGGATTAAGTGAACCATTCTCAGACGCAGGTACGGGTTAGGGCACATCTCTGGGTCTGCGAACATTGTTAGTATCCAGGGCTTCACGACAGACTCGAGTGCGCTTAAATTGATGTCATTATCAGGCTCACAAGATGGTGCTAGGTCAATAATTCCCCAAAGGACATCTTCCCATTGCCCCGTCATCTTGACCGACGTCGTACGCATGGAGAGAGTTAATGCGCACAAAATTCCAAGTTGTACGCTGCTAGTGAAAACATCGTAGAATTGTTATTATGCAAGTCATTAAGAATGGCTTTTGATTTGTCAATAAATTCTAACATTTCGTCTCCAGAAAATCCTTCACCGAGGTTCATTACGTCGACTAAGATCGATAGTGGAAGACTAGGAAAATAATCATCTGCAGCAGTGGTATCCATTGTCTCGGAACGTGTGACAGACTGACAGTAGAAATTGTTCCAACACGCAACCAACTGCAAATGAATAACTAACTCTTGTTTGGAAGTTAATATATAGGTCGCGCTAGGACGAGGTGACGTGACATGCCTGGAGATTGAGGTGCATGTGCTGGCTGCTTCTCGCTGCCTCACTTGTTATTAATTAAAAATAAGTTTCTAGAATACAAATTATAAAAACAAACCTATTACCTTACTTCGAAAATTTGCGCATAAATTTGAACTCTTTTGGCTTTAAATTTCGGATATTATTTATTATCAGGAACTAATCTATGTTTTCAATGCAAGTGATCTATTTTATGTTCTTTTGCAAAAAAATAAGAATAAAGGTAACGGTAGAAGACCTATTGGCCCATACGAGGCCGCTCCTATTTAAAACCACCTAATCTCATTCATATATATGTCCAACCTACGCTTGAAACAATCAAGGGACCCTACTCTTATTATGTTACGCAGTAATTGATTCCACAAATCAACAACCGTGTTACCGAACCAGTATTTACCCAGGTTTTTCCGAAATATAAACTTATCCAGTTTATACCCAATGTTTCGAGTTCTGTATCGTGATGATACTTTTAATACCCAATTAATATTCCCTTTGTTATGTCCATTAGCTCTCTTGTAACCCTCTATAGGAACATAAGAACAAAGGTAACTGCAGAAGGCCTATTGGCCCATACGAGACAGCTCCTATTTATAAGAACATAAGAACAAAGGTAACTGCAGATGGCCTATTGGCCCATACGAGGCAGCTCCTATTTATAACCACCCAATCCCACTCATATACATGTCCAACCCACGCTTGAAACAATCGAGAGACCCATCCTCCATCACGTTACGCGGCAATTGGTTCCACAAATCAACAAAAACCGGTTGTTGACTTGTGGAACTAATTACCACATAATGTGGTGGAGGAGGGGTCCCTCGATTGTTTCAAACGTGGGTTGGATATGTATATGAGTGGGATTGGGTGATAATATATAGGAGCCTTGTATGGGCTCCTAGTGCAACGATTTTCGGCCTCGGGTAAAGTATGCGACGTTCTGTTAGGAGGACAATCACTTGTCTAGTGAAAGACGTCTACCTAGGGGAGAGATAATTAGTATGTGTGTTCCGACAATAACATGTAAAATAGCACCATTGAGTACTACTGCTCCCTCATCCGAATCAAGAACTTCCGATATACAATGAAATCACAATAATGTGACATGTTTGAGAAACATTTTGCAGCCGGACAACGGAATCGAAGCTCAATCTTAACCCATTGCCTACGATATGCTAAAAGTTGCACAACCTGGAGTCCAACAGAAAAATATGAATTTAAAATATTTAAACTCTAAGCCACACTGGTCTGAGGCCGCGTTGATCTCGCTCTTCGTCTCCTCATATAAGCAGCTAGACCTCTGAATGTACAAATATTCACGAACTACTGATGGAAAGTTATCTGGAATAATGTCTACTCTCAATTTAGTGTTTCTCTACACACACCACTTGTTTTTCAACATATACTCAATAAGTATCAACGCTGACATTGACGACAGCGTTGGTCATTCGTTGAGCTTAACAAGTACTGTATATTTCCCGGATTCATGAAGCAATTCCGCAAGCACTTACGAACCTGTACATCTTTTCTCAATCTTTGGCGGCTTTGTTTACAATTATTAAACAGTTAATGAGCACCGAAGCACCAGGAGGCTGTTTATAACAATAACAACAAGTATATCGTCTAACGATCATTGGTGCGGTGGTCACGGTACTGTGTACGTTTAGGGGTGATCCTGGACGGCATGGGTTCGAATCCTGGCCGGGTCAAAGAGTTCTTAGTGATATATATATATATATATATATATATATATATATATATATATATATATATATATATATATATATATATATATATATATATATATATATATATATGCACAGACTACCCTATTCCAGTAGCTGAAGTTTATAACTTTTTAGACACTCAACCCACCAGGGGACTCGAACACTGGCCAACAAGGTGGCAGTTGCATGCTGTATCCACTACGCTATACTTCAAAGCAATAAAGAGAGGTAGGAATTCTGGGGTATTTAACATTATTGATTCTGGTTTGTTAAATACCCCAGAATTCCTACCTCTCTTTATTGCTTTGAAGTATAGCGTAGTGGATACAGCATGCAACTGCCACCTTGTTGGCCAGTGTTCGAGTCCCCTGGTGGGTTGAGTGTCTAAAAAGTTATATATATATATATATATATATATATATATATATATATATATATATATATATATATATATATATATATATATATATATATATATATATATATATATATATATATATATATATATATATATATATATATATATATATATATATATTTGTGTCTGAATAATACAGGCAAAGCTTATAGGGTAAATCTTTTCAACTTATTAAAAACATTATCACCACTTCCCTATATCTATGACGTGATCATCTAGAACGCGGCCCCCTTCGCCAGAGACGACCTCCTTATATGTAGCCTAATATAGTTTTGTTGTTGGGATTAAAGAGGCTTATCAACTGCGGGAGGCTAGCTAGTTCAAGTTTTCTAATTAGGAAGCATACTTTAATCAATTCCTGAGGCCTATTGAGCGTATTGGCACGCTCTCAGAGCGCACGTGCACGATAATGGAGATGCAACGAACTAATTTACTGGTACAAGAACATTTTTATCCAAGAACGAATGTGTATGAAACATGCCGATTTTGACGAGTTGTGGCATTGAAACGAGACCGTTCTACATACTGAGTGTAAAGAACAGATAGATTCCCAAATTATTTGATGTATTAATCAAATTTATTAATAATTAATACAAATTATTCAATTTATGTTTTGATCTCAATTAGTTTTAAGGTTTAGTCTAAGTGTATTTCCCTATATCTTGACCGAAACGCTAAAGCCAGGCTAGGTCATTCTAAAACCAGGCTATATTCAATAACAATATTCACTCGCTACTTTCTCCCACCACCATCAGCTGTGAATAGACAAAGTGCACATCAAAAGCTTTTGTAAAGTGAAAGGGAAAAAAACACAAACAAATGAATACAGGTGGAAGCTGGAAATGCCAATTAGTCAAAGAAATATAATGACATACTCGTATCCTGTACTGGGTGGTCTAGTAGCAATGGGTATAAATTGAGTAACATTAGATTTAGGAAAGAATTACGGGCACCTGGCATCTCTTGGATGGCTAAATCCTCATCAGTCCCAGTGGATCTTCCTTCTGCTACTTTGGCTCTGTGGCACTTGATGGTTGGGAGTATTTTCCTCTTGATTTGCTCCAATCCCCAACTGTCCAACTGGTTGGGCACCTTTCCTTTTCCTAAACTGCCTAACTGTTTGGGCACCTTTCACCTTTCCTCCCGTCCAATCCCAAATCCTGACCCCCTCCCCCTTTCCAAGTGCTATATAGTGGCACTTTCCATATCCAGTCAACACAGAGATAATATACAACTCCTCGCAGAAATCCAACATATAGGAAAAGAAGCCATAATCTAAGACTGTTAATCACCCTAGATTGGATACCAAGTTACATTGGCATAGATCGTAATGAAAAGGCAAACTCACTAGCAAAAACTGCGACTGCTCTTACTGTTGTACAGGTTCAAATACCTCCAAGTTTTTCACAGAGCAAATCAAGAAGAAAATACGCCCAACTATAAAAAGTCGCCAGAGACCCAAAGTAGAGGAAGGAAGATCCACTGCGATATGGTACGAACAAGCCACTGGGTTATACTGTTTGAAGCCTGAGAAAAAAATATACAGAGACATTGCAGTAGCCATACATTCCACAACGACTACAATGATTAGAAAAGCTGTTAAGGAATGGGACTCACTAGTGAACATTCTGCACCCACATCCGCCACTAATATAATGTTAATAAAACAGAAAAAGGGGGAAACACCACCTCCATTTAATACTTTGACCCAAATATCAGTTATCGCGAATAACCGAACTCAATTACGGGCTCACAACAGCTCCTGCTACATGGTCATTTTGTTCTGAATAGCTAAATCTTCAACAACAACAACGTTTTCTCACTGATAGTGCCCTTCCCTTCCATACCCTTGGCTTTCAATTGAGCAAAAATATGCTTTACATTTATCTCCAGTTCGAAGAACATTTCAGCATGACAATGATTAGAATTTGTAATTATGGATTCAAGCAGGTATAATTAATTCCAATAAGTCGTTATTGGGGATCCAAATTTAATTTTTTCACAAATTTCATCAATGATTCTGGCAGATAATTTCATAACAAATGGATATGAAAATTGATAAAATTATTGTCCAAAAACAGGTGAGAATAAACTCTTAATGAATTGTTGTTTACATTTATTAAAAGAAAATTTAACATCTCATTCATATTTAAGTTACAAGATATATAAAAAAATTGAACAAATTTAGTGCAGAGGCCTCTCTTAAATTCAGTAAACTTCATTACCATGTCATGATAAAACTGCAGAAGTAGCAGGCGATTTGAATATTTTCAGTGTTGAATATGTCTATCAATTATATTATTCCACAAGTTTGGTAGTTTCCTTCCATGCAAGGATGTCCGCCTGGAGTTGGGGAAGACGACTATAGGAGCCCTGGTCTAGAGGACACCGCGTGAAGGGGTCCAGCCCGGACTCCAGTAGCAGGCGAATCAGCGTCGACTCGTCTGTCACCATCTTGGACGAGTGCAGCAGCACCGGCGCCTCCATCACCGCCAGCGTCACGCTGTCTCTGAACTCTTCCGGGACCTCCTCCGATGATTCCTGATACGGCACTGGGAAATGATGAAAGAAAATACTGGAATCGGCTGCCTTCTTCCCAAGGGAAGATAGATACTGTGCGTGGTCAAGTCGCAGAACCTGATAGACCGAACTAAATATTTCTGATTCACGTATGCTTTTGTAAGTACTATCAAAGAGGTCCGCAAAAAACTTGTATCTGTTTCCTTCAATATCTTCTAAGGTCAAGCCAATTGTAACAAATGACACTGTTATGGCAACTAGGGTATCTGCAACGACCTTAGCCAGGCCAGGAGCTCGATAAGCCTTCCTGAGTTTCCGTAAATCGACAAACTCCATATACAAATGTATAACATGCTCGGTCATATATAACCTCTTCTTTCCTATTAAATTTAGGGATTCCTCCGCCATTTGTTTTAAGACCTTCATTAGATTGTAGAGTAAGGATACTTCTGGTCCGACATTTATTCTTGTTAACTGGTCAACTGCTGCATCACCAATACCATCAAGGTGGCCATATTCATCAAGGGTGACTAACATATCTTTAAGTTCATGAAGTAATATTGGAGCTTCATCATCTGTACATAAATGATCGCGATCCATATATTTTCCGTTGATCACAAGGCCTGCAGCTGCTTGCATTCCCGAGGCGGCATCCTGTAAGAAAGTCTCTGGCCAAATGTGGATTAAGTGAACCATTCTCAGACGCAGGTACGGGTTAGGGCACATCTCTGGGTCTGCGAACATTGTTAGTATCCAGGGCTTCACGACAGACTCGAGTGCGCTTAAATTGATGTCATTATCAGGCTCACAAGATGGTGCTAGGTCAATAATTCCCCAAAGGACATCTTCCCATTGCCCCGTCATCTTGACCGACGTCGTACGCATGGAGAGCGTTAATGCGCACAAAATTCCAAGTTGTACGCTGCTAGTGAATAACATCGTAGAATTGTTATTATGCAAGTCATTAAGAATGGCTTTTGATTTGTCAATAAATTCTAACATTTCGTCTCCAGAAAATCCTTCACCGAGGTTCATTACGTCGACTAAGATCGATAGTGGAAGACTAGGAAAATAATCATCTGCAGCAGTGGTATCCATTGTCTCGGAACGTGTGACAGACTGACAGTAGAAATTGTTCCAACACGCAACCAACTGCAAATGAATAACTAACTCTTGTTTGGAAGTTAATATATAGGTCGCGCTAGGACGAGGTGACGTGACATGCCTGGAGATTGAGGTGCATGTGCTGGCTGCTTCTCGCTGCCTCACTTGTTATTAATTAAAAATAAGTTTCTAGAATACAAATTATAAAAACAAACCTATTACCTTACTTCGAAAATTTGCGCATAAATTTGAACTCTTTTGGCTTTAAATTTCGGATATTATTTATTATCAGGAACTAATCTATGTTTTCAATGCAAGTGATCTATTTTATGTTCTTTTGCAAAAAAAATAAGAATAAAGGTAACGGTAGAAGACCTATTGGCCCATACGAGGCCGCTCCTATTTAAAACCACCTAATCTCATTCATATATATGTCCAACCTACGCTTGAAACAATCAAGGGACCCTACTCTTATTATGTTACGCAGTAATTGATTCCACAAATCAACAACCGTGTTACCGAACCAGTATTTACCCAGGTTTTTCCGAAATATAAACTTATCCAGTTTATACCCAATGTTTCGAGTTCTGTATCGTGATGATACTTTTAATACCCAATTAATATTCCCTTTGTTATGTCCATTAGCTCTCTTGTAACCCTCTATAGGAACATAAGAACAAAGGTAACTGCAGAAGGCCTATTGGCCCATACGAGACAGCTCCTATTTATAAGAACATAAGAACAAAGGTAACTGCAGATGGCCTATTGGCCCATACGAGGCAGCTCCTATTTATAACCACCCAATCCCACTCATATACATGTCCAACCCACGCTTGAAACAATCGAGAGACCCATCCTCCATCACGTTACGCGGCAATTGGTTCCACAAATCAACAAAAACCGGTTGTTGACTTGTGGAACTAATTACCACATAATGTGGTGGAGGAGGGGTCCCTCGATTGTTTCAAACGTGGGTTGGATATGTATATGAGTGGGATTGGGTGATAATATATAGGAGCCTTGTATGGGCTCCTAGTGCAACGATTTTCGGCCTCGGGTAAAGTATGCGACGTTCTGTTAGGAGGACAATCACTTGTCTAGTGAAAGACGTCTACCGAGGGGAGAGATAATTAGTATGTGTGTTCCGACAATAACATGTAAAATAGCACCATTGAGTACTACTGCTCCCTCATCCGAATCAAGAACTTCCGATATACAATGAAATCACAATAATGTGACATGTTTGAGAAACTTTTTGCAGCCGGACAACGGAATCGAAGCTCAATCTTAACCCATTGCCTACGATATGCTAAAAGTTGCACAACCTGGAGTCCAACAGAAAAATATGAATTTAAAATATTTAAACTCTAAGCCACACTGGTCTGAGGCCGCGTTGATCTCGCTCTTCGTCTCCTCATATAAGCAGCTAGACCTCTGAATGTACAAATATTCACGAACTACTGATGGAAAGTTATCTGGAATAATGTCTACTCTCAATTTAGTGTTTCTCTACACACACCACTTGTTTTTCAACATATACTCAATAAGTATCAACGCTGACATTGACGACAGCGTTGGTCATTCGTTGAGCTTAACAAGTACTGTATATTTCCCGGATTCATGAAGCAATTCCGCAAGCACTTACGAACCTGTACATCTTTTCTCAATCTTTGGCGGCTTTGTTTACAATTATTAAACAGTTAATGAGCACCGAAGCACCAGGAGGCTGTTTATAACAATAACAACAAGTATATCGTCTAACGATCATTGGTGCGGTGGTCACGGTACTGTGTACGTTTAGGGGTGATCCTGGACGGCATGGGTTTGAATCCTGGCCGGGTCAAAGAGTTCTTAGTGATATATATATATATATCATACTCCCAGAAGCAACGCAACTGGTATGTACAAGACGCCTTAATCCACTTGACCATCACGACCGGACATAATGAGGTGATAGCCGAGGCTATATGAACCACCCCACCGCCGGCACTCGGATAGTTATCTTGGGCATAGCATTTTACCAAATCACCTCATTCTTTGGGGTGGTTCGGCGGTGGGGTGGTTCATATAGCCTCGGCTATCACCTCATTATGTCCGGTCGTGATGGTCAAGTGGATTAAGGCGTCTTGTACATACCAGTTGCCTTGCTTCTGGGAGTATGGGTTCGAGTCACTTCTGGGGTGTGAGTTTTCAGTTGCATATGTCCTGGGGACCATTCAGGCTTGTTCGCATTTGTGTTCCTCACGTGTTGCCCCAAAGAATGAGGTGATTTGGTAAAATGCTATGCCCAAGATAACTATCCGAGTGCCGGCGGTGCGGTGGTTCATATAGCCTCGGCTATCACCTCATTATGTCCGGTCGTGATGGTCAAGTGGATTAAGGCGTCTTGTACATACCAGTTGCGTTGCTTCTGGGAGTATGGGTTCGAGTCACTTCTGGGGTGTGAGTTTTCAGTTGCATATGTCCTGGGGACCATTCAGGCTTTTTCGCATATATATATATATATATATATATATATATATATATATATATATATATATATATATATATATATATATATATATATATATATATATATATATATATATATATATATATATTTGTGTCTGAATAATACAGGCAAAGCTTATAGGGTAAATCTTTCCAACTTATTAAAAACATTATCACCACTTCCCTATATCTATGACGTGATCATCTAGAACGCGGCCCCCTTCGCCAGAGACGACCTCCTTATATGTAGCCTAATATAGTTTTGTTGTTGGGATTAAAGAGGCTTATCAACTGCGGGAGGCTAGCTAGTTCAAGTTTTCTAATTAGGAAGCATACTTTAATCAATTCCTGAGGCCTATTGAGCGTATTGGCACGCTCTCAGAGCGCACGTGCACGATAATGGAGATGCAACGAACTAATTTACTGGTACAAGAACGAATGTGTATGAAACATGCCGATTTTGACGAGTTGTGGCATTGAAACGAGACCGTTCTACATACTGAGTGTAAAGAACAGATAGATTCCCAAATTATTTGATGTATTAATCAAATTTATTAATAATTAATACAAATTATTCAATTTATGTTTTGATCTCAATTAGTTTTAAGGTTTAGTCTAAGTGTTTTTCCCTATATCTTGACCGAAACGCTAAAGCCAGGCTAGGTCATTCTAAAACCAGGCTATATTCAATAACAATATTCACTCGCTACTTTCTCCCACCACCATCAGCTAGGAATAGACAAAGTGCACATCAAAAGCTTTTGTAAAGTGAAAGGGAAAAAAACACAAACAAATGAATACAGGTGGAAGCTGGAAATGCCAATTAGTCAAAGAAATATAATGACATACTCGTATCCTGTACTGGGTGGTCTAGTAGCAATGGGTATAAATTGAGTAACATTAGATTTAGGAAAGAATTACGGGCACCTGGCATCTCTTGGATGGCTAAATCCTCATCAGTCCCAGTGGATCTTCCTTCTGCTACTTTGGCTCTGTGGCACTTGATGGTTGGGAGTATTTTCCTCTTGATTTGCTCCAATCCCCAACTGTCCAACTGGTTGGGCACCTTTCCTTTTCCTAAACTGCCTAACTGTTTGGGCACCTTTCACCTTTCCTCCCGTCCAATCCCAAATCCTGACCCCCTCCCCCTTTCCAAGTGCTATATAGTGGCACTTTCCATATCCAGTCAACACAGAGATAATATACAACTCCTCGCAGAAATCCAACATATAGGAAAAGAAGCCATAATCTAAGACTGTTAATCACCCTAGATTGGATACCAAGTTACATTGGCATAGATCGTAATGAAAAGGCAAACTCACTACCAAAAACTGCGACTGCTCTTACTGTTGTACAGGTTCAAATACCTCCAAGTTTTTCACAGAGCAAATCAAGAAGAAAATACGCCCAACTATAAAAAGTCGCCAGAGACCCAAAGTAGAGGAAGGAAGATCCACTGCGATATGGTACGAACAAGCCACTGGGTTATACTGTTTGAAGCCTGAGAAAAAAATATACAGAGACATTGCAGTAGCCATACATTCCACAACGACTACAATGATTAGAAAAGCTGTTAAGGAATGGGACTCACTAGTGAACATTCTGCACCCACATCCGCCATTAATATAATGTTAATAAAACAGAAAAAGGGGGAAACACCACCTCCATTTAATACTTTGACCCAAATATCAGTTATCGCGAATAACCGAACTCAATTACGGGCTCACAACAGCTCCTGCTACATGGTCATTTTGTTCTGAATAGCTAAATCTTCAACAACAACAACGTTTTCTCACTGATAGTGCCCTTCCCTTCCATACCCTTGGCTTTCAATTGAGCAAAAATATGCTTTACATTTATCTCCAGTTCGAAGAACATTTCAGCATGACAATGATTAGAATTTGTAATTATGGATTCAAGCAGGTATAATTAATTCCAATAAGTCGTTATTGGGGATCCAAATTTAATTTTTTCACAAATTTCATCAATGATTCTGGCAGATAATTTCATAACAAATGGATATGAAAATTGATAAAATTATTGTCCAAAAACAGGTGAGAATAAACTCTTAATGAATTGTTGTTTACATTTATTAAAAGAAAATTTAACATCTCATTCATATTTAAGTTACAAGATATATATAAAAATTGAACAAATTTAGTGCAGAGGCCTCTCTTAAATTCAGTAAACTTCATTACCATGTCATGATAAAACTGCAGAAGTAGCAGGCGATTTGAATATTTTCAGTGTTGAATATGTCTATCAATTATATTATTCCACATGTTTGGTAGTTTCCTTCCATGCAAGGATGTCCGCCTGGAGTTGGGGAAGACGACTATAGGAGCCCTGGTCTAGAGAACACCGCGTGAAGGGGTCCAGCCCGGACTCCAGTAGCAGGCGAATCAGCGTCGACTCGTCTGTCACCATCTTGGACGAGTGCAGCAGCACCGGCGCCTCCATCACCGCCAGCGTCACGCTGTCTCTGAACTCTTCCGGGACCTCCTCCGATGATTCCTGATACGGCACTGGGAAATGATGAAAGAAAATACTGGAATCGGCTGCCTTCTTCCCAAGGGAAGATAGATACTGTGCGTGGTCAAGTCGCAGAACCTGATAGACCGAACTAAATATTTCTGATTCACGTATGCTTTTGTAAGTACTATCAAAGAGGTCCGCAAAAAACTTGTATCTGTTTCCTTCAATATCTTCTAAGGTCAAGCCAATTGTAACAAATGACACTGTTATGGCAACTAGGGTATCTGCAACGACCTTAGCCAGGCCAGGAGCTCGATAAGCCTTCCTGAGTTTCCGTAAATCGACAAACTCATATATATAATATATATAGGTCATATATAACCTCTTCTTTCCTATTAAATTTAGGGATTCCTCCGCCATTTGTTTTAAGACCTTCATTAGATTGTAGAGTAAGGATTCTTCTGGTCCGACATTTATTCTTGTTAACTGGTCAACTGCTGCATCACCAATACCATCAAGGTGGCCATATTCATCAAGGGTGACTAACATATCTTTAAGTTCATGAAGTAATATTGGAGCTTCATCATCTGTACATAAATGATCGCGATCCATATATTTTCCGTTGATCACAAGGCCTGCAGCTGCTTGCATTCCCGAGGCGGCATCCTGTAAGAAAGTCTCTGGCCAAATGTGGATTAAGTGAACCATTCTCAGACGCAGGTACGGGTTAGGGCACATCTCTGGGTCTGCGAACATTGTTAGTATCCAGGGCTTCACGACAGACTCGAGTGCGCTTAAATTAATGTCATTATCAGGCTCACAAGATGGTGCTAGGTCAATAATTCCCCAAAGGACATCTTCCCATTGCCCCGTCATCTTGACCGACGTCGTACGCATGGAGAGAGTTAATGCGCACAAAATTCCAAGTTGTACGCTGCTAGTGAATAACATCGTAGAATTGTTATTATGCAAGTCATTAAGAATGGCTTTTGATTTGTCAATAAATTCTAACATTTCGTCTCCAGAAAATCCTTCACCGAGGTTCATTACGTCGACTAAGATCGATAGTGGAAGACTAGGAAAATAATCATCTGCAGCAGTGGTATCCATTGTCTCGGAACGTGTGACAGACTGACAGTAGAAATTGTTCCAACACGCAACCAACTGCAAATGAATAACTAACTCTTGTTTGGAAGTTAATATATAGGTCGCGCTAGGACGAGGTGACGTGACATGCCTGGAGATTGAGGTGCATGTGCTGGCTGCTTCTCGCTGCCTCACTTGTTATTAATTAAAAATAAGTTTCTAGAATACAAATTATAAAAACAAACCTATTACCTTACTTCGAAAATTTGCGCATAAATTTGAACTCTTTTGGCTTTAAATTTCGGATATTATTTATTATCAGGAACTAATCTATGTTTTCAAGGCAAGTGATCTATTTTATGTTCTTTTGCAAAAAAATAAGAATAAAGGTAACAGTAGAAGACCTATTGGCCCATACGAGGCCGCTCCTATTTAAAACCACCTAATCTCATTCATATATATGTCCAACCTACGCTTGAAACAATCAAGGGACCCTACTCTTATTATGTTACGCAGTAATTGATTCCACAAATCAACAACCGTGTTACCGAACCAGTATTTACCCAGGTTTTTCCGAAATATAAACTTATCCAGTTTATACCCAATGTTTCGAGTTCTGTATCGTGATGATACTTTTAATACCCAATTAATATTCCCTTTGTTATGTCCATTAGCTCTCTTGTAACCCTCTATAGGAACATAAGAACAAAGGTAATTGCAGATGGCCTATTGGCCCATACGAGGCAGCTCCTATTTATAACCACCCAATCCCACTCATATACATGTCCAACCCACGCTTGAAACAATCGAGAGACCCATCCTCCATCACGTTACGCGGCAATTGGTTCCACAAATCAACAAAAACCGGTTGTTGACTTGTGGAACTAATTACCACATAATGTGGTGGAGGAGGGGTCCCTCGATTGTTTCAAACGTGGGTTGGATATGTATATGAGTGGGATTGGGTGATAATATATAGGAGCCTTGTATGGGCTCCTAGTGCAACGATTTTCGGCCTCGGGTAAAGTATGCGACGTTCTGTTAGGAGGACAATCACTTGTCTAGTGAAAGACGTCTACCGAGGGGAGAGATAATTAGTATGTGTGTTCCGACAATAACATGTAAAATAGCACCATTGAGTACTACTGCTCCCTCATCCGAATCAAGAACTTCCGATATACAATGAAATCACAATAATGTGACATGTTTGAGAAACTTTTTGCAGCCGGACAACGGAATCGAAGCTCAATCTTAACCCATTGCCTACGATATGCTAAAAGTTGCACAACCTGGAGTCCAACAGAAAAATATGAATTTAAAATATTTAAACTCTAAGCCACACTGGTCTGAAGCCGCGTTGATCTCGCTCTTCGTCTCCTCATATAAGCAGCTAGACCTCTGAATGTACAAATATTCACGAACTACTGATGGAAAGTTATCTGGAATAATGTCTACTCTCAATTTAGTGTTTCTCTACACACACCACTTGTTTTTCAACATATACTCAATAAGTATCAACGCTGACTTTGACGACAGCGTTGGTCATTCGTTGAGCTTAACAAGTACTGTATATTTCCCGGATTCATGAAGCAATTCCGCAAGCACTTACGAACCTGTACATCTTTTCTCAATCTTTGGCGGCTTTGTTTACAATTATTAAACAGTTAATGAGCACCGAAGCACCAGGAGGCTGTTTATAACAATAACAACAAGTATATCGTCTAACGATCATTGGTGCGGTGGTCACGGTACTGTGTACGTTTAGGGGTGATCCTGGACGGCATGGGTTCGAATCCTGGCCGGGTCAAAGAGTTCTTAGTGATATATATATATATATATATATATATATATATATATATATATATATATATATATATATATATATTTGTGTCTGAATAATACAGGCAAAGCTTATAGGGTAAATCTTTTCAACTTATTAAAAACATTATCACCACTTCCCTATATCTATGACGTGATCATCTAGAACGCGGCCCCCTTCGCCAGAGACGACCTCCTTATATGTAGCCTAATATAGTTTTGTTGTTGGGATTAAAGAGGCTTATCAACTGCGGGAGGCTAGCTAGTTCAAGTTTTCTAATTAGGAAGCATACTTTAATCAATTCCTGAGGCCTATTGAGCGTATTGGCACGCTCTCAGAGCGCACGTGCACGATAATGGAGATGCAACGAACTAATTTACTGGTACAAGAACATTTTTATCCAAGAACGAATGTGTATGAAACATGCCGATTTTGACGAGTTGTGGCATTGAAACGAGACCGTTCTACATACTGAGTGTAAAGAACAGATAGATTCCCAAATTATTTGATGTATTAATCAAATTTATTAATAATTAATACAAATTATTCAATTTATGTTTTGATCTCAATTAGTTTTAAGGTTTAGTCTAAGTGTTTTTCCCTATATCTTGACCGAAACGCTAAAGCCAGGCTAGGTCATTCTAAAACCAGGCTATATTCAATAACAATATTCACTCGCTACTTTCTCCCACCACCATCAGCTGTGAATAGACAAAGTGCACATCAAAAGCTTTCGTAAAGTGAAAGGGAAAAAACACAAACAAATGAATACAGGTGGAAGCTGGAAATGCCAATTAGTCAAAGAAATATAATGACATACTCGTATCCTGTACTGGGTGGTCTAGTAGCAATGGGTATAAATTGAGTAACATTAGATTTAGGAAAGAATTACGGGCACCTGGCATCTCTTGGATGGCTAAATCCTCATCAGTCCCAGTATTTTCCTCTTGATTTGCTCCAATCCCCAACTGTCCAACTGGTTGGGCACCTTTCCTTTTCCTAAACTGCCTAACTGTTTGGGCACCTTCCACCTTTCCTCCCGTCCAATCCCAAATCCTGACCCCCTCCCCCTTTCCAAGTGCTATATAGTGGCACTTTCCATATCCAGTCAACACAGAGATAATATACAACTCCTCGCAGAAATCCAACATATAGGAAAAGAAGCCATAATCTAAGACTGTTAATCACCCTAGATTGGATACCAAGTTACATTGGCATAGATCGTAATGAAAAGGCAAACTCACTAGCAAAAACTGCGACTGCTCTTACTGTTGTACAGGTTCAAATACCTCCAAGTTTTTCACAGAGCAAATCAAGAAGAAAATACGCCCAACTATAAAAAGTCGCCAGAGACCCAAAGTAGAGGAAGGAAGATCCACTGCGATATGGTACGAACAAGCCACTGGCTTATACTGTTTGAAGCCTGAGAAAAAAATATACAGAGACATTGCAGTAGCCATACATTCCACAACGACTACAATGATTAGAAAAGCTGTTAAGGAATGGGACTCACTAGTGAACATTCTGCACCCACATCCGCCACTAATATAATGTTAATAAAACAGAAAAAGGGGGAAACACCACCTCCATTTAATACTTTGACCCAAATATCAGTTATCGCGAATAACCGAACTCAATTACGGGCTCACAACAGCTCCTGCAACATGGTCATTTTGTTCTGAATAGCTAAATCTTCAACAACAACAACGTTTTCTCACTGATAGTGCCCTTCCTTTCCATACCCTTGGCTTTCAATTGAGCAAAAATATGCTTTACATATATCTCCAGTTCGAAGAACATTTCAGCATGACAATGATTAGAATTTGTAATTATGGATTCAAGCAGGTATAATTAATTCCAATAAGTCGTTATTGGGGATCCAAATTTAATTTTTTCACAAATTTCATCAATGATTCTGGCAGATAATTTCATAACAAATGGATATGAAAATTGATAAAATTATTGTCCAAAAACAGGTGAGAATAAACTCTTAATGAATTGTTGTTTACATTTATTAAAAGAAAATTTAACATCTCATTCATATTTAAGTTACAAGATATATAAAAAAATTGAACAAATTTAGTGCAGAGGCCTCTCTTAAATTCAGTAAACTTCATTACCATGTCATGATAAAACTGCAGAAGTAGCAGGCGATTTGAATATTTTCAGTGTTGAATATGTCTATCAATTATATTATTCCACAAGTTTGGTAGTTTCCTTCCATGCAAGGATGTCCGCCTGGAGTTGGGGAAGACGACTATAGGAGCCCTGGTCTAGAGGACACCGCGTGAAGGGGTCCAGCCCGGACTCCAGTAGCAGGCGAATCAGCGTCGACTCGTCTGTCACCATCTTGGACGAGTGCAGCAGCACCGGCGCCTCCATCACCGCCAGCGTCACGCTGTCTCTGAACTCTTCCGGGACCTCCTCCGATGATTCCTGATACGGCACTGGGAAATGATGAAAGAAAATACTGGAATCGGCTGCCTTCTTCCCAAGGGAAGATAGATACTGTGCGTGGTCAAGTCGCAGAACCTGATAGACCGAACTAAATATTTCTGATTCACGTATGCTTTTGTAAGTACTATCAAAGAGGTCCGCAAAAAAATTGTATCTGTTTCCTTCAATATCTTCTAAGGTCAAGCCAATTGTAACAAATGACACTGTTATGGCAACTAGGGTATCTGCAACGACCTTAGCCAGGCCAGGAGCTCGATAAGCCTTCCTGAGTTTCCGTAAATCAACAAACTCCATATACAAATGTATAACATGCTCGGTCATATATAACCTCTTCTTTCCTATTAAATTTAGGGATTCCTCCGCCATTTGTTTTAAGACCTTCATTAGATTGTAGAGTAAGAATACTTCTGGTCCGACATTTATTCTTGTTAACTGGTCAACTGCTGCATCACCAATACCATCAAGGTGGCCATATTCATCAAGGGTGACTAACATATCTTTAAGTTCATGAAGTAATATTGGAGCTTCATCATCTGTACATAAATGATCGCGATCCATATATTTTCCGTTGATCACAAGGCCTGCAGCTGCTTGCATTCCCGAGGCGGCATCCTGTAAGAAAGTCTCTGGCCAAATGTGGATTAAGTGAACCATTCTCAGACGCAGGTACGGGTTAGGGCACATCTCTGGGTCTGCGAACATTGTTAGTATCCAGGGCTTCACGACAGACTCGAGTGCGCTTAAATTGATGTCATTATCAGGCTCACAAGATGGTGCTAGGTCAATAATTCCCCAAAGGACATCTTCCCATTGCCCCGTCATCTTGACCGACGTCGTACGCATGGAGAGAGTTAATGCGCACAAAATTCCAAGTTGTACGCTGCTAGTGAATAACATCGTAGAATTGTTATTATGCAAGTCATTAAGAATGGCTTTTGATTTGTCAATAAATTCTAACATTTCGTCTCCAGAAAATCCTTCACCGAGGTTCATTACGTCGACTAAGATCGATAGTGGAAGACTAGGAAAATAATCATCTGCAGCAGTGGTATCCATTGTCTCGGAACGTGTGACAGACTGACAGTAGAAATTGTTCCAACACGCAACCAACTGCAAATGAATAACTAACTCTTGTTTGGAAGTTAATATATAGGTCGCGCTAGGACGAGGTGACGTGACATGCCTGGAGATTGAGGTGCATGTGCTGGCTGCTTCTCGCTGCCTCACTTGTTATTAATTAAAAATAAGTTTCTAGAATACAAATTATAAAAACAAACCTATTACCTTACTTCGAAAATTTGCGCATAAATTTGAACTCTTTTGGCTTTAAATTTCGGATATTATTTATTATCAGGAACTAATCTATGTTTTCAAGGCAAGTGATCTATTTTATGTTCTTTTGCAAAAAAATAAGAATAAAGGTAACGGTAGAAGACCTATTGGCCCATACGAGGCCGCTCCTATTTAAAACCACCTAATCTCATTCATATATATGTCCAACCTACGCTTGAAACAATCAAGGGACCCTACTCTTATTATGTTACTCAGTAATTGATTCCACAAATCAACAACCGTGTTACCGAACCAGTATTTACCCAGGTTTTTCCGAAATATAAACTTATCCAGTTTATACCCAATGTTTCGAGTTCTGTATCGTGATGATACTTTTAATACCCAATTAATATTCCCTTTGTTATGTCCATTAGCTCTCTTGTAACCCTCTATAGGAACATAAGAACAAAGGTAACTGCAGAAGGCCTATTGGCCCATACGAGACAGCTCCTATTTATAAGAACATAAGAACAAAGGTAACTGCAGATGGCCTATTGGCCCATACGAGGCAGCTCCTATTTATAACCACCCAATCCCACTCATATACATGTCCAACCCACGCTTGAAACAATCGAGAGACCCATCCTCCATCACGTTACGCGGCAATTGGTTCCACAAATCAACAAAAACCGGTTGTTGACTTGTGGAACTAATTACCACATAATGTGGTGGAGGAGGGGTCCCTCGATTGTTTCAAACGTGGGTTGGATATGTATATGAGTGGGATTGGGTGATAATATATAGGAGCCTTGTATGGGCTCCTAGTGCAACGATTTTCGGCCTCGGGTAAAGTATGCGACGTTCTGTTAGGAGGACAATCACTTGTCTAGTGAAAGACGTCTACCGAGGGGAGAGATAATTAGTATGTGTGTTCCGACAATAACATGTAAAATAGCACCATTGAGTACTACTGCTCCCTCATCCGAATCAAGAACTTCCGATATACAATGAAATCACAATAATGTGACATGTTTGAGAAACTTTTTGCAGCCGGACAACGGAATCGAAGCTCAATCTTAACCCATTGCCTACGATATGCTAAAAGTTGCACAACCTGGAGTCCAACAGAAAAATATGAATTTAAAATATTTAAACTCTAAGCCACACTGGTCTGAGGCCGCGTTGATCTCGCTCTTCGTCTCCTCATATAAGCAGCTAGACCTCTGAATGTACAAATATTCACGAACTACTGATGGAAAGTTATCTGGAATAATGTCTACTCTCAATTTAGTGTTTCTCTACACACACCACTTGTTTTTCAACATATACTCAATAAGTATCAACGCTGACATTGACGACAGCGTTGGTCATTCGTTGAGCTTAACAAGTACTGTATATTTCCCGGATTCATGAAGCAATTCCGCAAGCACTTACGAACCTGTACATCTTTTCTCAATCTTTGGCGGCTTTGTTTACAATTATTAAACAGTTAATGAGCACCGAAGCACCAGGAGGCTGTTTATAACAATAACAACAAGTATATCGTCTAACGATCATTGGTGCGGTGGTCACGGTACTGTGTACGTTTAGGGGTGATCCTGGACGGCATGGGTTCGAATCCTGGCCGGGTCAAAGAGTTCTTAGTGATATATATATATATATATATATATATATATATATATATATATATATATATATATATATATATATATATATATATATATATATATATATATATATATATATATATATATATATTTATATATATATATATATATATATATATATATTTATATAAATATATATATATATATATATATATATATATATATATATATATATATATATATATATATATATATATATATATATATATATATATATATTTGTGTCTGAATAATACAGGCAAAGCTTATAGGGTAAATCTTTTCAACTTATTAAAAACATTATCACCACTTCCCTATATCTATGACGTGATCATCTAGAACGCGGCCCCCTTCGCCAGAGACGACCTCCTTATATGTAGCCTAATATAGTTTTGTTGTTGGGATTAAAGAGGCTTATCAACTGCGGGAGGCTAGCTAGTTCAAGTTTTCTAATTAGGAAGCATACTTTAATCAATTCCTGAGGCCTATTGAGCGTATTGGCACGCTCTCAGAGCGCACGTGCACGATAATGGAGATGCAACGAACTAATTTACTGGTACAAGAACATTTTTATCCAAGAACGAATGTGTATGAAACATGCCGATTTTGACGAGTTGTGGCATTGAAACGAGACCGTTCTACATACTGAGTGTAAAGAACAGATAGATTCCCAAATTATTTGATGTATTAATCAAATTTATTAATAATTAATACAAATTATTCAATTTATGTTTTGATCTCAATTAGTTTTAAGGTTTAGTCTAAGTGTTTTTCCCTATATCTTGACCGAAACGCTAAAGCCAGGCTAGGTCATTCTAAAACCAGGCTATATTCAATAACAATATTCACTCGCTACTTTCTCCCACCACCATCAGCTGTGAATAGACAAAGTGCACATCAAAAGCTTTTGTAAAGTGAAAGGGAAAAAAACACAAACAAATGAATACAGGTGGAAGCTGGAAATGCCAATTAGTCAAAGAAATATAATGACATACTCGTATCCTGTACTGGGTGGTCTAGTAGCAATGGGTATAAATTGAGTAACATTAGATTTAGGAAAGAATTACGGGCACCTGGCATCTCTTGGATGGCTAAATCCTCATCAGTCCCAGTGGATCTTCCTTCTGCTACTTTGGCTCTGTGGCACTTGATGGTTGGGAGTATTTTCCTCTTGATTTGCTCCAATCCCCAACTGTCCAACTGGTTGGGCACCTTTCCTTTTCCTAAACTGCCTAACTGTTTGGGCACCTTTCACCTTTCCTCCCGTCCAATCCCAAATCCTGACCCCCTCCCCCTTTCCAAGTGCTATATAGTGGCACTTTCCATATCCAGTCAACACAGAGATAATATACAACTCCTCGCAGAAATCCAACATATAGGAAAAGAAGCCATAATCTAAGACTGTTAATCACCCTAGATTGGATACCAAGTTACATTGGCATAGATCGTAATGAAAAGGCAAACTCACTAGCAAAAACTGCGACTGCTCTTACTGTTGTACAGGTTCAAATACCTCCAAGTTTTTCACAAAGCAAATCAAGAAGAAAATACGCCCAACTATAAAAAGTCGCCAGAGACCCAAAGTAGAGGAAGGAAGATCCACTGCGATATGGTACGAACAAGCCACTGGGTTATACTGTTTGAAGCCTGAGAAAAAAATATACAGAGACATTGCAGTAGCCATACATTCCACAACGACTACAATGATTAGAAAAGCTGTTAAGGAATGGGACTCACTAGTGAACATTCTGCACCCACATCCGCCACTAATATAATGTTAATAAAACAGAAAAAGGGGGAAACGCCACCTCCATTTAATACTTTGACCCAAATATCAGTTATCGCGAATAACCGAACTCAATTACGGGCTCACAACAGCTCCTGCTACATGGTCATTTTGTTCTGAATAGCTAAATCTTCAACAACAACAACGTTTTCTCACTGATAGTGCCCTTCCCTTCCATACCCTTGGCTTTCAATTGAGCAAAAATATGCTTTACATTTATCTCCAGTTCGAAGAACATTTCAGCATGACAATGATTAGAATTTGTAATTATGGATTCAAGCAGGTATAATTAATTCCAATAAGTCGTTATTGGGGATCCAAATTTAATTTTTTCACAAATTTCATCAATGATTCTGGCAGATAATTTCATAACAAATGGATATGAAAATTGATAAAATTATTGTCCAAAAACAGGTGAGAATAAACTCTTAATGAATTGTTGTTTACATTTATTAAAAGAAAATTTAACATCTCATTCATATTTAAGTTACAAGATATATAAAAAAATTGAACAAATTTAGTGCAGAGGCCTCTCTTAAATTCAGTAAACTTCATTACCATGTCAGAATAAAACTGCAGAAGTAGCAGGCGATTTGAATATTTTCAGTGTTGAATATGTCTATCAATTATATTATTCCACAAGTTTGGTAGTTTCCTTCCATGCAAGGATGTCCGCCTGGAGTTGGGGAAGACGACTATAGGAGCCCTGGTCTAGAGGACACCGCGTGAAGGGGTCCAGCCCGGACTCCAGTAGCAGGCGAATCAGCGTCGACTCGTCTGTCACCATCTTGGACGAGTGCAGCAGCACCGGCGCCTCCATCACCGCCAGCGTCATGCTGTCTCTGAACTCTTCCGGGACCTCCTCCGATGATTCCTGATACGGCACTGGGAAATGATGAAAGAAAATACTGGAATCGGCTGCCTTCTTCCCAAGGGAAGATAGATACTGTGCGTGGTCAAGTCGCAGAACCTGATAGACCGAACTAAATATTTCTGATTCACGTATGCTTTTGTAAGTACTATCAAAGAGGTCCGCAAAAAACTTGTATCTGTTTCCTTCAATATCTTCTAAGGTCAAGCCAATTGTAACAAATGACACTGTTATGGCAACTAGGGTATCTGCAACGACCTTAGCCAGGCCAGGAGCTCGATAAGCCTTCCTGAGTTTCCGTAAATCGACAAACTCCATATACAAATGTATAACATGCTCGGTCATATATAACCTCTTCTTTCCTATTAAATTTAGGGATTCCTCCGCCATTTGTTTTAAGACCTTCATTAGATTGTAGAGTAAGAATACTTCTGGTCCGACATTTATTCTTGTTAACTGGTCAACTGCTGCATCACCAATACCATCAAGGTGGCCATATTCATCAAGGGTGACTAACATATCTTTAAGTTCATGAAGTAATATTGGAGCTTCATCATCTGTACATAAATGATCGCGATCCATATATTTTCCGTTGATCACAAGGCCTGCAGCTGCTTGCATTCCCGAGGCGGCATCCTGTAAGAAAGTCTCTGGCCAAATGTGGATTAAGTGAACCATTCTCAGACGCAGGTACGGGTTAGGGCACATCTCTGGGTCTGCGAACATTGTTAGTATCCAGGGCTTCACGACAGACTCGAGTGCGCTTAAATTGATGTCATTATCAGGCTCACAAGATGGTGCTAGGTCAATAATTCCCCAAAGGACATCTTCCCATTGCCCCGTCATCTTGACCGACGTCGTACGCATGGAGAGAGTTAATGCGCACAAAATTCCAAGTTGTACGCTGCTAGTGAATAACATCGTAGAATTGTTATTATGCAAGTCATTAAGAATGGCTTTTGATTTGTCAATAAATTCTAACATTTCGTCTCCAGAAAATCCTTCACCGAGGTTCATTACGTCGACTAAGATCGATAGTGGAAGACTAGGAAAATAATCATCTGCAGCAGTGGTATCCATTGTCTCGGAACGTGTGACAGACTGACAGTAGAAATTGTTCCAACACGCAACCAACTGCAAATGAATAACTAACTCTTGTTTGGAAGTTAATATATAGGTCGCGCTAGGACGAGGTGACGTGACATGCCTGGAGATTGAGGTGCATGTGCTGGCTGCTTCTCGCTGCCTCACTTGTTATTAATTAAAAATAAGTTTCTAGAATACAAATTATAAAAACAAACCTATTACCTTACTTCGAAAATTTGCGCATAAATTTGAACTCTTTTGGCTTTAAATTTCGGATATTATTTATTATCAGGAACTAATCTATGTTTTCAAGGCAAGTGATCTATTTTATGTTCTTTTGCAAAAAAATAAGAATAAAGGTAACGGTAGAAGACCTATTGGCCCATACGAGGCCGCTCCTATTTAAAACCACCTAATCTCATTCATATATATGTCCAACCTACGCTTGAAACAATCAAGGGACCCTACTCTTATTATGTTACTCAGTAATTGATTCCACAAATCAACAACCGTGTTACCGAACCAGTATTTACCCAGGTTTTTCCGAAATATAAACTTATCCAGTTTATACCCAATGTTTCGAGTTCTGTATCGTGATGATACTTTTAATACCCAATTAATATTCCCTTTGTTATGTCCATTAGCTCTCTTGTAACCCTCTATAGGAACATAAGAACAAAGGTAACTGCAGAAGGCCTATTGGCCCATACGAGACAGCTCCTATTTATAAGAACATAAGAACAAAGGTAACTGCAGATGGCCTATTGGCCCATACGAGGCAGCTCCTATTTATAACCACCCAATCCCACTCATATACATGTCCAACCCACGCTTGAAACAATCGAGAGACCCATCCTCCATCACGTTACGCGGCAATTGGTTCCACAAATCAACAAAAACCGGTTGTTGACTTGTGGAACTAATTACCACATAATGTGGTGGAGGAGGGGTCCCTCGATTGTTTCAAACGTGGGTTGGATATGTATATGAGTGGGATTGGGTGATAATATATAAGAGCCTTGTATGGGCTCCTAGTGCAACGATTTTCGGCCTCGGGTAAAGTATGCGACGTTCTGTTAGGAGGACAATCACTTGTCTAGTGAAAGACGTCTACCGAGGGGAGAGATAATTAGTATGTGTGTTCCGACAATAACATGTAAAATAGCACCATTGAGTACTACTGCTCCCTCATCCGAATCAAGAACTTCCGATATACAATGAAATCACAATAATGTGACATGTTTGAGAAACTTTTTGCAGCCGGACAACGGAATCGAAGCTCAATCTTAACCCATTGCCTACGATATGCTAAAAGTTGCACAACCTGGAGTCCAACAGAAAAATATGAATTTAAAATATTTAAACTCTAAGCCACACTGGTCTGAGGCCGCGTTGATCTCGCTCTTCGTCTCCTCATATAAGCAGCTAGACCTCTGAATGTACAAATATTCACGAACTACTGATGGAAAGTTATCTGGAATAATGTCTACTCTCAATTTAGTGTTTCTCTACACACACCACTTGTTTTTCAACATATACTCAATAAGTATCAACGCTGACTTTGACGACAGCGTTGGTCATTCGTTGAGCTTAACAAGTACTGTATATTTCCCGGATTCATGAAGCAATTCCGCAAGCACTTACGAACCTGTACATCTTTTCTCAATCTTTGGCGGCTTTGTTTACAATTATTAAACAGTTAATGAGCACCGAAGCACCAGGAGGCTGTTTATAACAATAACAACAAGTATATCGTCTAACGATCATTGGTGCGGTGGTCACGGTACTGTGTACGTTTAGGGGTGATCCTGGACGGCATGGGTTCGAATCCTGGCCGGGTCAAAGAGTTCTTAGTGATATATATATATATATATATATATATATATATATATATATATATATATATATATATATATATATATATATATATATATATATATATATATATATATATATATATATATATATATATATATATATTTATATATATATATATATATATATATATTTATATAAATATATATATATATATATATATATATATATATATATATATATATATATATATATATATATATATATATATATATATATATATTTGTGTCTGAATAATACAGGCAAAGCTTATAGGGTAAATCTTTTCAACTTATTAAAAACATTATCACCACTTCCCTATATCTATGACGTGATCATCTAGAACGCGGCCCCCTTCGCCAGAGACGACCTCCTTATATGTAGCCTAATATAGTTTTGTTGTTGGGATTAAAGAGGCTTATCAACTGCGGGAGGCTAGCTAGTTCAAGTTTTCTAATTAGGAAGCATACTTTAATCAATTCCTGAGGCCTATTGAGCGTATTGGCACGCTCTCAGAGCGCACGTGCACGATAATGGAGATGCAACGAACTAATTTACTGGTACAAGAACATTTTTATCCAAGAACGAATGTGTATGAAACATGCCGATTTTGACGAGTTGTGGCATTGAAACGAGACCGTTCTACATACTGAGTGTAAAGAACAGATAGATTCCCAAATTATTTGATGTATTAATCAAATTTATTAATAATTAATACAAATTATTCAATTTATGTTTTGATCTCAATTAGTTTTAAGGTTTAGTCTAAGTGTTTTTCCCTATATCTTGACCGAAACGCTAAAGCCAGGCTAGGTCATTCTAAAACCAGGCTATATTCAATAACAATATTCACTCGCTACTTTCTCCCACCACCATCAGCTGTGAATAGACAAAGTGCACATCAAAAGCTTTTGTAAAGTGAAAGGGAAAAAAACACAAACAAATGAATACAGGTGGAAGCTGGAAATGCCAATTAGTCAAAGAAATATAATGACATACTCGTATCCTGTACTGGGTGGTCTAGTAGCAATGGGTATAAATTGAGTAACATTAGATTTAGGAAAGAATTACGGGCACCTGGCATCTCTTGGATGGCTAAATCCTCATCAGTCCCAGTGGATCTTCCTTCTGCTACTTTGGCTCTGTGGCACTTGATGGTTGGGAGTATTTTCCTCTTGATTTGCTCCAATCCCCAACTGTCCAACTGGTTGGGCACCTTTCCTTTTCCTAAACTGCCTAACTGTTTGGGCACCTTTCACCTTTCCTCCCGTCCAATCCCAAATCCTGACCCCCTCCCCCTTTCCAAGTGCTATATAGTGGCACTTTCCATATCCAGTCAACACAGAGATAATATACAACTCCTCGCAGAAATCCAACATATAGGAAAAGAAGCCATAATCTAAGACTGTTAATCACCCTAGATTGGATACCAAGTTACATTGGCATAGATCGTAATGAAAAGGCAAACTCACTAGCAAAAACTGCGACTGCTCTTACTGTTGTACAGGTTCAAATACCTCCAAGTTTTTCACAAAGCAAATCAAGAAGAAAATACGCCCAACTATAAAAAGTCGCCAGAGACCCAAAGTAGAGGAAGGAAGATCCACTGCGATATGGTACGAACAAGCCACTGGGTTATACTGTTTGAAGCCTGAGAAAAAAATATACAGAGACATTGCAGTAGCCATACATTCCACAACGACTACAATGATTAGAAAAGCTGTTAAGGAATGGGACTCACTAGTGAACATTCTGCACCCACATCCGCCACTAATATAATGTTAATAAAACAGAAAAAGGGGGAAACGCCACCTCCATTTAATACTTTGACCCAAATATCAGTTATCGCGAATAACCGAACTCAATTACGGGCTCACAACAGCTCCTGCTACATGGTCATTTTGTTCTGAATAGCTAAATCTTCAACAACAACAACGTTTTCTCACTGATAGTGCCCTTCCCTTCCATACCCTTGGCTTTCAATTGAGCAAAAATATGCTTTACATTTATCTCCAGTTCGAAGAACATTTCAGCATGACAATGATTAGAATTTGTAATTATGGATTCAAGCAGGTATAATTAATTCCAATAAGTCGTTATTGGGGATCCAAATTTAATTTTTTCACAAATTTCATCAATGATTCTGGCAGATAATTTCATAACAAATGGATATGAAAATTGATAAAATTATTGTCCAAAAACAGGTGAGAATAAACTCTTAATGAATTGTTGTTTACATTTATTAAAAGAAAATTTAACATCTCATTCATATTTAAGTTACAAGATATATAAAAAAATTGAACAAATTTAGTGCAGAGGCCTCTCTTAAATTCAGTAAACTTCATTACCATGTCAGAATAAAACTGCAGAAGTAGCAGGCGATTTGAATATTTTCAGTGTTGAATATGTCTATCAATTATATTATTCCACAAGTTTGGTAGTTTCCTTCCATGCAAGGATGTCCGCCTGGAGTTGGGGAAGACGACTATAGGAGCCCTGGTCTAGAGGACACCGCGTGAAGGGGTCCAGCCCGGACTCCAGTAGCAGGCGAATCAGCGTCGACTCGTCTGTCACCATCTTGGACGAGTGCAGCAGCACCGGCGCCTCCATCACCGCCAGCGTCACGCTGTCTCTGAACTCTTCCGGGACCTCCTCCGATGATTCCTGATACGGCACTGGGAAATGATGAAAGAAAATACTGGAATCGGCTGCCTTCTTCCCAAGGGAAGATAGATACTGTGCGTGGTCAAGTCGCAGAACCTGATAGACCGAACTAAATATTTCTGATTCACGTATGCTTTTGTAAGTACTATCAAGAGGTCCGCAAAAAACTTGTATCTGTTTCCTTCAATATCTTCTAAGGTCAAGCCAATTGTAACAAATGACACTGTTATGA
>NW_027189710.1:0-105434 GCF_040958095.1 Procambarus clarkii
CTGAGGCAGTGTTGGGTGGTGATGTCTGAGGCAGTGTTGGGTGGTGGTATCTGAGGCAGTATTGGGTGGTGGTGTCTGAGGCAGTGTTGGGTGGTGGTGTCTGAGGCAGTGTTGGGTGGTGGTATCTGAGGCAGTGTTGGGTGGTGGTGTCTGAGGCAATGTTGGGTGGTGGTGTCTGAGGCAATGTTGGGTGGTGGTGTCTGAGGCAGTGTTGGGTGGTGGTGTCTGATGTAGTGTTGGGTGGTGGTGTCTAAGGCAGTGTTGGGTGGTGGTGTCTGAGGCAATGTTGGGTGGTGGTTTCTGAGGCAGTGTTGGGTGGTGGTGTCTGATGTAGTGTTGGGTAGTGGTGTCTGAGGCAGTGGATGGGTGGTGGTGTCTGATGTAGTGTTGGGTGGTGGTGTCTGAGGCAGTGTTGGGTGGTTGTGTCTGAGGCAGTGTTGGGTAGTGGTATATGAGGAATTGTTGGGTGGTGGTGTCTGGGGAAGTGTTGGGTGGTGGTGACTGAGGCAGTAGTGGGTGGTGGAGTCTGAGGCAATGATGGGTGGTGGTGCCTGAGGCAGTGTTGGGTGGTGTAGTCTGAGGCAGTGTTGGGTGGAAGTGCATGAGGCAGTTGGTGTGGTGGTGTCTGAGGCAGTGTTGGGTGGTGGTGTCTGAGGTAGTTTTAGGTGGTGGTATCTGAATTAGTGTTGGGTGGTGGTGTCTGAGGCAGTGTTGGGTGATAGTGTCTACGGCAGTGTTCGTTGAGGTTGCGTCTGAGGCAGTGTTGGGTGGTGGTGTCTGAGGAAGTGTTAGGTGGTGGTGTCAAGGCAGTGTTGGTTGGTGGTTGCGTCTGAGGCAATATTGGGTGGTGGTGTCTGAGGCATTAGTTGATTGGTGGTGTCTGAGGCAGTGGTTGGGTGGTGGTGTCTGAGGCAGTGTTGGGTGGTTGTGTCTGAGGCAGTGGTTGTGTGGTGGTGTCTGAGGCAATTTTGGGTGGTGTTGTCTGAGGCAGTGTTGGGTGGTGTTGTCTGAGGCAGTGTTGGGTGGTGGTGTCTGAGGCAATTTTGGGTGGTGTTGTCTGAGGCAGTGTTGGGTGGTGGTGTCTGAGGCAGTGTTGGGTGGTGATGTCTGTGGCAGTGATGGGTGGTGGTGTCTGAGGCAGTGTTAGGTGGTGGTGTCTGAGGCAGTGTTGGGTGGTAGTGTCTGAGGCAGGGGATGGGTGGTGGTGTCTGAGGTAGTGTTGGGTCGTGGTGTCTGAGGCAGTGTTGGGTGGTGGTATCTGACGCAGTGTTGGGTGGTGGTGTCTGAGGCAATGTTTGGTGGTGGTGTCTGATGTAGTGTTGGGTGGTGGTGTCTGATGTAGTGTTGGGTGGTGGTGTCTAAGGCAGTGTTGGGTGGTGGTGTCTGAGGCAATGTTGCGTAGTGGTTTCTGAGGCAGTGTTGGGTGGTGGTGTCTGAGGCAGTGTTGGGTGGTGGAGTCCAAGGCAGTGTTGGTTGGTGGTTGCGTCTGAGGCAGAGTTGGGTGGTGGTGTCTGAGGCATTAGTTGATTGGTGGTGTCTGAGGCAGTGGTTGGGTGGTGGTGTCAGAGGCAGTGTTGGGTTTTAGTGTCTGAGGCAGTGTTGGGTGGTGGTGTCTGAGGCAATGTTGGGTGGTAGAGTCTGCGGCATTGGATGATTGGTGATGTCTGATGTAGTGTTGGGTGGTGGTGTCTGAGGCATTGTTGGGTGGAGGTGTCTAAGGCAGTGTTGGGTGGTGGTGTCTGATGTAGTGTTGGGTAGTGGTGTCTGAGGCAGTGGATGGGTGGTGGTGTCAGATGTAGTGTTGGGTGGTGGTGTCTGAGGCAGTGTTGGGTGGTTGTGTCTGAGGCAGTGTTGGGTAGTGGTATATGAGGAATTGTTGGGTGGTGGTGTCTGGGGAAGTGTTGGGTGGTGGTGACTGAGGCAGTAGTGGGTGGTGGAGTCTGAGGCAATGATGGGTGGTGGTGCCTGAGGCAGTGTTGGGTGGTGTAGTCTGAGGCAGTGTTGGGTGGAAGTGCTTGAGGCAGTTGGTGTGGTGGTGTCTGAGGCAGTGTTGGGTGGTGGTGTCTGAGGTAGTTTTAGGTGGTGGTATCTGAATTAGTGTTAGGTGGTGGTGTCAAGGCAGTGTTGGTTGGTGGTTGCGTCTGAGGCAATGTTGGGTGGTGGTGTCTGAGGCATTAGTTGATTGGTGGTGTCTGAGGCAGTGGTTGGGTGGTGGTGTCTGAGGCAGTGTTGGGTGGTGGTGTCTGAGGCAGTGGTTGGGTTGTGGTGTCTGAGGGAATTTTGGGTTGTGTTGTCTGAGGCAGTGTTGGGTGGTGTTGTCTGAGGCAATGTTGGGTGGTGGTGTCTGAGGCAATGTTGGGTGGTGTTGTCTGAGGCAGTGTTGGGTGGTGGTGTCTGAGGCAGTGTTGGGTGGTGGTGTCTGAGGCTTTAGTTGTGTGGTGGTGTCTGAGGCAGTGGTTGGGCGGTGGTGTCTGAGGCAGTGTTGGGTAGTGGTTTATGAGAAAGTGTTGGGTGGTGGTGTCTAAGGCAGTGTTGGTTGGTGGTTGTGTCAGGGGCAGTGTTGGGTGGTGGTGTCTGAGGCTTTAGTTGGGTGGTGGTGTCTAAGGCTTTAGTTGGGTGGTGGTGTCTGAGGCAGTGGTTGGGCGGTGGTGTCTGAGGCAGTGTTGGGTGGTGGTGTCTGAGGCAGTGGATGGGTGGTAGTGTCTGAGGCAGTGTTGTGTGGTGGTGACTGTGGCAGTGTTGGGAGGTGATGTCTGAGGCAGTGTTGGGTGGTGGTGTCTGAGGCAGTGTTGGGTGGTGGGGTCTGATGTAGTGTTGGGTTTTGGTGTCTGAGGCAGGCTTGGCTGGTGGTGTCTGAGTCAGTGTTGGGTGGTGGTGTCTGAGGCAGTGGTTGGGTGGTGGTGTTTGAGATAGTTTTGTGTGGTGGTGTCTGAGGCAGTGTTGGGTGGTGGTGTCTGAGGCATTGGATGATTTGTGGTGTCTGATGTAGTGTTGGGTGGTGATGTCTGAGGCATTTTTGGGTGGTGGTGTCTAAGGCAGTGTTGGGTGGTGGTGTCTGATGTAGTGTTGGGTGGTGGTGTCTGAGGCAGTGGATGGGTGGTGGTGTCTGATGTAGTGTTGAGTGGTGGTGTCTGAGGCAGTGTTGGGTGGTTGTGTCTGAGGCAGTGTTGGGTAGTGGTATATGAGGAATTGTTGGGTGGTGGTGTCTGGGGAAGTGTTGGGTGGTGGTTGTTGGAAATTTCTAACACTGAATACAACACTGTTGTATTCTCATTAATTATTACTTATTCTACTAATCATTGTAGTGAGTAAAATTAACACAACGTAGAGTTCACATGTACTAATAATTACATCTGTACAATAAGGCTAGAATTCTTACGTCACCCGACGCCAGTATTGCGTCAGATTCCATTGTAATAAACACATTTATATCCATTGTGTCTGAGAATTGAATTTGATTCTCTATAAACAACGGTGTTCTGTGTGATAATAAATTACAGATAAACTGATCTCCAACTAAAGCCAAATAGAGCGTTTATAATTATAGCTGTTATCTAGTAATAAAATTAACGTCACGCGTGAATGCCCTGGAGAGATTATAATTCTTCTCCATTGTTCGTTTACTATCATAAAACGGACAAATAATAATATTTAACTCCTCCAAATAATAAACCCATCCTAATCCGAGCATTTCAAGCACAACTGCAAGAAATGACAATATCCATAATAAATAATTTGTTTAACAAACGCGGGACGCGGAGCGGGGCGGAAGAGACGCCAGTCCACGTGTTGAAGCGCTCACGAGTAGACGTGTTCATGTGGTGCTCACGAGGAGACGCCATTACCCAGCCACCAGGGTAAACGCTATCAAATCTCCAGAAGAAAGTCGCCACTGTGAGGTGTGAAGAACCTTGCAGACAATACCTTCACCTGGTGTCAGTGTCATTTACGGAACCTGTTAAATTTGGTTCTATGTAACTCCACGTGACCAGCCAGTGAAGCGCGTCAGTATCTAGGATAGGCTAGACCAGAGCCTAGGACGCGAGTTTCGGCAAGCCTTAACTTACACAGTGCCCATATTAGCTAAGTATCCTTATCCTTATTTGATGCATCTAATGGGGGTTAGGTTTATAGCTGGGTAGCTTGTCGTGACGACGTATGACAACTAAAAACTACAGGTTATTATTTCCTGATGTTAATCTCGTTTTCTTGAATATAGATTCCTAGTAGTTTAATTTGTTACTACTGAAACTAATTTGATTTACAGCGTGGGTGAAGATTTCTTCGTGCTGTCATTCCCATGTTAACCACCTCCCAGTGTTCCATGACGAGTCCAGGGGAATCAGAAGACGAGTCGTAACTAACTTCTAAGGAATCGTCATTAAGCTAAGATTTCTTTGTATTCCTTGAATTATTATCTGTACTCTTTTACATGCAGAACCCTGTTCATTGGATTAACATGTCTTTATTATAATTATTATTATACATATTTATAATCTATGTTCCCATTAGTGATAATGATGATGATTTCATAAATATTCATAGGATTACATTATTATACATTGGACTGGTGAACGAACCACACTAGTTCCTGGAGGTACTGAGTTCCAATGATACCCCCCCAATGTACGTGTTTGAGGCTTTGATTCATTTAATTATACAGCCCATTAATTATTTCAATGATCATATTCTCTAGTATTTTATCCATAGTTACTGGTTCATCTAGAATTTTCTAATGATCATATTTTCTCAGTTTCCCTCTTTTACTATAAAAGTGGGTGGTCCTTCGTAATTAATTCTACTATATTAATATATAAATAATTAGAGTCAAGCCCCAAATGTCCCACAGTGGTGACTGAGGCAGTAGTGGGTGGTGGAGTCTGAGGCAGTGTTGGGTGGTAGTGTCTGCGGCAGTGTTGGGTGGAAGTGCTTGAGGCAGTTGGTGTGGTGGTGTCTGAGGCAGTGTTGGGTGGTGGTGTCTGAGGTAGTTTTATGTGGTGGTATCTGAATTAGTGTTGGGAGGTGGTGTCTGAGGCAGTGTTGGGTGGTAGTGTCTAAGGCAGTGTTGGTTGAGGTTGCGTCTAAGGCAGTGTTGGGTGGTGGTGTCTGAGGAAGTGTTAGGTGGTGGTGTCCAAGGCAGTGTTGGTTGGTGGTTGCGTCTGAAGCAATGTTGGGTGGTGGTGTCTGAGGCATTAGTTGATTGGTGGTGTCTGAGGCAGTGGTTGGGTGGTGGTGTCTGAGGCAGTGTTGGGTGGTGGTGTCTGAGGCAGTGGTTGGGTGGTGGTGTCTGAGGCAATTTTGGGTGGTGTTGTCTGAGGCAGTGTTGGGTGGTGTTGTCTGAGGCAGTGTTGGGTGGTGGTGTCTGAGGCAGTGTTGGGTGGTGGTGTCTGAGGCAGTGTTGGGTGGTGGTGTCTGAGGCAGTGTTGGGTGGTGGTGTATGAGGCAGTGATGGGTGGTGGTGTCTGAGGCAGTGTTGGGTGGTGGTGTCTGAGGCAGTGTTGGGTGGTGGTGTCTGAGGCAGTGTTGGGTGGTAGTGTCTGAGGCAGGGGATGGGTGGTGGTGTCTGAGGTAGTGTTGGGTCGTGGTGTCTGAGGCAGTGTTGGGTGGTGGTGACCTGAGGCAGGTTTCGGTGGTGGTGTCTGAGTCAGTGTTGGGTGGTGGTGTCTGAGGCAGTGGTTGGGTGGTGGTGTCTGAGGCAGTGGATGGGTGGTGGTGTCTGAGGCAAAGGATGGGTGGTGGTGTCTGATGTAGTGTTGGGTGGTGGTGTCTGAGGCAGTGATGGGTGGTGGTGTCTGAGGCAGTGTTGGGTGGTGGTGTCTGAGGCAGTGTTGGGTGGTGGTGTCTGAGGCAGTGTTGGGTGGTAGTGTCTGAGGCAGGGGATGGGTGGTGGTGTCTGAGGTAGTGTTGGGTCGTGGTGCCTGAGGCAGTGTTGGGTGGTGGTGTCTGAGGCAGGTTTCGGTGGTGGTGTCTGAGTCAGTGTTGGGTGGTGGTGTCTGAGTCAGTGTTGGGTGGTGGTTTCTGAGGCAGTGGTTGCGTGGTGGTGTCTGAGGCAAAGGATGGGTGATGGTATCTGATGTAGTGTTGGGTGGTGGTGTTTGAGGCACTGTTGGGTGGTGGTGTCTGAGGCAATGTTGGGTGGTGTTGTCTGAGGCAGTGTTGGGTGGTGGTGTCTGAGGCAGTGTTGGGAGGTGGTGTCTGAGGCAGTGTTGGGTGGTGTTGTCTGAGGCAGTGTTTGGTGGTGGTGTCTGAAGCAGTGTTGGGTGGTAGTGTCTGAGGCAGTGTTGGGTGGTGATGTCTGAGATAGTGTTGGGTGGTGGTTTCTGAGGCAGTGTTGGGTGGTTATGTCAGAGGCAGTGTTGGGTGGTGGTGTCTGAGGTTTTAGTTGTGTGGTGGTGTCTGAGGCAGTGGTTGGGCGGTGGTATCTGAGGCAGTGTTGGGTAGTGGTTTATGAGAAAGTGTTGGGTGGTGGTGTCTAAGGCAGTGTTGGTTGGTGGTTGTGTCAGAGGCAGTGTTGGGTGGTTGTGTCAGAGGCAGTGTTGGGTGGTGGTGTCTGAGGCTTTAGTTGTGTGGTGGTGTCTGAGGCAGTGGTTGGGCGGTGGAGTCTGAGGCAGTGTTGGGTAGTGGTTTATGAGAGAAGTGTTGGGTGGTGGTGTCTAAGGCAGTGTTGGTTGGTGGTTGTGTCAGGGGCAGTGTTGGGTGGTGGTGTCTGAGGCTTTAGTTGGGTGGTGGTGTCTGAGGCTTTAGTTGGGTGGTGGTGTCTGAGGCAGTGGTTGGGCGGTGGTGTCTGAGGCAGTGTTGGGTGGTGGTGTCTGAGGCAGTGGATGGGTGGTAGTGTCTGAGGCAGTGTTGTGTGGTGGTGACTGTGACAGTGTTGGGAGGTGATGTCTGAGGCAGTGTTGGGTGGTGGTGTCTGAGGCAGTGTTGGGTGGTGGGGTCTGATGTAGTGTTGGGTTTTGGTGTCTGAGGCAGTGTTGGGTGGTGGTGTCTGAGGTAATGTTGGGTGGTGGTGTCTGAGGCAGTGTTGGGTGGTGGTGTCTGAGGCAGTGTTGGGTGGTAGTGTCTGAGGCAGGGGATGGGTGGTGGTGTCTGAGGTAGTGTTGGGTCGTGGTGTCTGAGGCAGTGTTGGGTGGTGATGTCTGAGGCAGTGTTGGGTGGTGGTGTCTGAGGCAGTGGGTGGGCGGTGGTGTCTGAGGCAGTGTTGGGTTGTAATGTCTGAGGCAGTGTTGGGTGGTGGTGTCTGAGGCAGTGTTGGGAGGTGATGTCTGAGGCAGTGTTGGGTGGTGGTGTCTGAGGCAGTGTTGGGTCGTGGTATCTGAGGCAGTGTTGGGTGGTGGTGTCTGAGGCAATGTTGTGTGGTGGTGTCTGAGGCAATGTTGGGTGGTGGTGTCTGAGGCAGTGTTGGGTGGTGGTGTCTGATGTAGTGTTGGGTGGTGGTGTCTAAGGCTGTGTTGGGTGGTGGTGTCTGAGGCAATGTTGGGTGGTGGTTTCTGAGGCAGTGTTGGGTGGTGGTGTCTGAGGCAGTGTTGGGTGGTGGAGTCCAAGGCAGTGTTGGTTGGTGGTTGCGTCTGAGGCAGAGTTGGGTGGTGGTGTCTGAGGCATTAGTTGATTGGTGGTGTCTGAGGCAGTGGTTGGGTGGTGGTGTCTGACGCAGTGTTGGGTTTTAGTGTCTGAGGCAGTGTTGGGTGGTAGAGTCTGCGGCATTGGATGATTGGTGATGTCTGATGTAGTGTTGGGTGGTGGTGTCTGAGGCATTGTTGGGTGGAGGTGTCTAAGGCAGTGTTGGGTGGTGGTTTCTGATGTAGTGTTGGGTAGTGGTGTCTGAGGCAGTGGATGGGTGGTGGTGTCTGATGTAGTGTTGGGTGGTGGTGTCTGAGGCAGTGTTGGGTGGTTGTGTCTGAGGCAGTGTTGGGTAGTGGTATATGAGGAATTGTTGGGTAGTGGTCTTTGGGGAAGTGTTGGGTGGTGGTGACTGAGGCAGTAGTGGGTGGTGGAGTCTGAGGCAATGATGGGTGGTGGTGCCTGAGGCAGTGTTGGGTGGTGTAGTCTGAGGCAGTGTTGGGTGGAAGTGCTTGAGGCAGTTGGTGTGGTGGTGTCTGAGGCAGTGTTGGGTGGTGGTGTCTGAGGCAGTGTTGGGTGGTGGTGTCTGAGGTAGTTTTAGGTGGTGGTATCTGAATTAGTGTTGGGTGGTGGTGTCTGAGGCAGTGTTGGGTGATAGTGTCTACGGCAGTGTTGGTTGAGGTTGCGTCTGAGGCAGTGTTGGGTGGTGGTGTCTGAGGAAGTGTTAGGTGGTGGTGTCAAGGCAGTGTTGGTTGGTGGTTGCGTCTGAGGCAATGTTGGGTGGTGGTGTCTGAGGCATTAGTTGATTGGTGGTGTCTGAGGCAGTGGTTGGGTGGTGGTGTCTGAGGCAGTGTTGGGTGGTGGTGTCTGAGGCAGTGGTTGGGTTGTGGTGTCTGAGGCAATTTTGGGTTTTGTTGTCTGAGGCAGTGTTGGGTGGTGTTGTCTGAGGCAATGTTGGGTGGTGGTGTCTGAGGCAATGTTGGGTGGTGTTGTCTGAGGCAGTGTTGGGTGGTGGTGTCAGAGGCAGTGTTGGGTGGTGGTGTCTGAGGCTTTAGTTGTGTGGTGGTGTCTGAGGCAGTGGTTGGGCGGTGGTGTCTGAGGCAGTGTTGGGTAGTGGTTTATGAGAAAGTGTTGGGTGGTGGTGTCTAAGGCAGTGTTGGTTGGTGGTTGTGTCAGGGGCAGTGTTGGGTGGTGGTGTCTGAGGCTTTAGTTGGGTGGTGGTGTCTAAGGCTTTAGTTGGGTGGTGGTGTCTGAGGCAGTGGTTGGGCGGTGGTGTCTGAGGCAGTGTTGGGTGGTGGTGTCTGAGGCAGTGGATGGGTGGTAGTGTCTGAGGCAGTGTTGTGTGGTGGTGACTGTGGCAGTGTTGGGAGGTGATGTCTGAGGCAGTGTTGGGTGGTGGTGTCTGAGGCAGTGTTGGGTGGTGGGGTCTGATGTAGTGTTGGGTTTTGGTGTCTGAGGCAGGCTTGGCTGGTGGTGTCTGAGTCAGTGTTGGGTGGTGGTGTCTGAGGCAGTGGTTGGGTGGTGGTGTTTGAGATAGTTTTGTGTGGTGGTGTCTGAGGCAGTGTTGGGTGGTGGTGTCTGAGGCATTGGATGATTTGTGGTGTCTGATGTAGTGTTGGGTGGTGATGTCTGAGGCATTTTTGGGTGGTGGTGTCTAAGGCAGTGTTGGGTGGTGGTGTCTGATGTAGTGTTGGGTGGTGGTGTCTGAGGCAGTGGATGGGTGGTGGTGTCTGATGTAGTGTTGAGTGGTGGTGTCTGAGGCAGTGTTGGGTGGTTGTGTCTGAGGCAGTGTTGGGTAGTGGTATATGAGGAATTGTTGGGTGGTGGTGTCTGGGGAAGTGTTGGGTGGTGGTTGTTGGAAATTTCTAACACTGAATACAACACTGTTGTATTCTCATTAATTATTACTTATTCTACTAATCATTGTAGTGAGTAAAATTAACACAACGTAGAGTTCACATGTACTAATAATTACATCTGTACAATAAGGCTAGAATTCTTACGTCACCCGACGCCAGTATTGCGTCAGATTCCATTGTAATAAACACATTTATATCCATTGTGTCTGAGAATTGAATTTGATTCTCTATAAACAACGGTGTTCTGTGTGATAATAAATTACAGATAAACTGATCTCCAACTAAAGCCAAATAGAGCGTTTATAATTATAGCTGTTATCTAGTAATAAAATTAACGTCACGCGTGAATGCCCTGGAGAGATTATAATTCTTCTCCATTGTTCGTTTACTATCATAAAACGGACAAATAATAATATTTAACTCCTCCAAATAATAAACCCATCCTAATCCGAGCATTTCAAGCACAACTGCAAGAAATGACAATATCCATAATAAATAATTTGTTTAACAAACGCGGGACGCGGAGCGGGGCGGAAGAGACGCCAGTCCACGTGTTGAAGCGCTCACGAGTAGACGTGTTCATGTGGTGCTCACGAGGAGACGCCATTACCCAGCCACCAGGGTAAACGCTATCAAATCTCCAGAAGAAAGTCGCCACTGTGAGGTGTGAAGAACCTTGCAGACAATACCTTCACCTGGTGTCAGTGTCATTTACGGAACCTGTTAAATTTGGTTCTATGTAACTCCACGTGACCAGCCAGTGAAGCGCGTCAGTATCTAGGATAGGCTAGACCAGAGCCTAGGACGCGAGTTTCGGCAAGCCTTAACTTACACAGTGCCCATATTAGCTAAGTATCCTTATCCTTATTTGATGCATCTAATGGGGGTTAGGTTTATAGCTGGGTAGCTTGTCGTGACGACGTATGACAACTAAAAACTACAGGTTATTATTTCCTGATGTTATTCTCGTTTTCTTGAATATAGATTCCTAGTAGTTTAATTTGTTACTACTGAAACTAATTTGATTTACAGCGTGGGTGAAGATTTCTTCGTGCTGTCATTCCCATGTTAACCACCTCCCAGTGTTCCATGACGAGTCCAGGGGAATCAGAAGACGAGTCGTAACTAACTTCTAAGGAATCGTCATTAAGCTAAGATTTCTTTGTATTCCTTGAATTATTATCTGTACTCTTTTACATGCAGAACCCTGTTCATTGGATTAACATGTCTTTATTATAATTATTATTATACATATTTATAATCTATGTTCCCATTAGTGATAATGATGATGATTTCATAAATATTCATAGGATTACATTATTATACATTGGACTGGTGAACGAACCACACTAGTTCCTGGAGGTACTGAGTTCCAATGATACCCCCCCAATGTACGTGTTTGAGGCTTTGATTCATTTAATTATACAGCCCATTAATTATTTCAATGATCATATTCTCTAGTATTTTATCCATAGTTACTGGTTCATCTAGAATTTTCTAATGATCATATTTTCTCAGTTTCCCTCTTTTACTATAAAAGTGGGTGGTCCTTCGTAATTAATTCTACTATATTAATATATAAATAATTAGAGTCAAGCCCCAAATGTCCCACAGTGGTGACTGAGGCAGTAGTGGGTGGTGGAGTCTGAGGCAGTGTTGGGTGGTAGTGTCTGCGGCAGTGTTGGGTGGAAGTGCTTGAGGCAGTTGGTGTGGTGGTGTCTGAGGCAGTGTTGGGTGGTGGTGTCTGAGGTAGTTTTATGTGGTGGTATCTGAATTAGTGTTGGGAGGTGGTGTCTGAGGCAGTGTTGGGTGGTAGTGTCTAAGGCAGTGTTGGTTGAGGTTGCGTCTAAGGCAGTGTTGGGTGGTGGTGTCTGAGGAAGTGTTAGGTGGTGGTGTCCAAGGCAGTGTTGGTTGGTGGTTGCGTCTGAAGCAATGTTGGGTGGTGGTGTCTGAGGCATTAGTTGATTGGTGGTGTCTGAGGCAGTGGTTGGGTGGTGGTGTCTGAGGCAGTGTTGGGTGGTGGTGTCTGAGGCAGTGGTTGGGTGGTGGTGTCTGAGGCAATTTTGGGTGGTGTTGTCTGAGGCAGTGTTGGGTGGTGTTGTCTGAGGCAGTGTTGGGTGGTGGTGTCTGAGGCAGTGTTGGGTGGTGGTGTCTGAGGCAGTGTTGGGTGGTGGTGTCTGAGGCAGTGTTGGGTGGTGGTGTATGAGGCAGTGATGGGTGGTGGTGTCTGAGGCAGTGTTGGGTGGTGGTGTCTGAGGCAGTGTTGGGTGGTGGTGTCTGAGGCAGTGTTGGGTGGTAGTGTCTGAGGCAGGGGATGGGCGGTGGTGTCTGAGGTAGTGTTGGGTCGTGGTGTCTGAGGCAGTGTTGGGTGGTGGTGACCTGAGGCAGGTTTCGGTGGTGGTGTCTGAGTCAGTGTTGGGTGGTGGTGTCTGAGGCAGTGGTTGGGTGGTGGTGTCTGAGGCAGTGGATGGGTGGTGGTGTCTGAGGCAAAGGATGGGTGGTGGTGTCTGATGTAGTGTTGGGTGGTGGTGTCTGAGGCAGTGATGGGTGGTGGTGTCTGAGGCAGTGTTGGGTGGTGGTGTCTGAGGCAGTGTTGGGTGGTGGTGTCTGAGGCAGTGTTGGGTGGTAGTGTCTGAGGCAGGGGATGGGTGGTGGTGTCTGAGGTAGTGTTGGGTCGTGGTGCCTGAGGCAGTGTTGGGTGGTGGTGTCTGAGGCAGGTTTCGGTGGTGGTGTCTGAGTCAGTGTTGGGTGGTGGTGTCTGAGTCAGTGTTGGGTGGTGGTTTCTGAGGCAGTGGTTGCGTGGTGGTGTCTGAGGCAAAGGATGGGTGATGGTATCTGATGTAGTGTTGGGTGGTGGTGTTTGAGGCACTGTTGGGTGGTGGTGTCTGAGGCAATGTTGGGTGGTGTTGTCTGAGGCAGTGTTGGGTGGTGGTGTCTGAGGCAGTGTTGGGAGGTGGTGTCTGAGGCAGTGTTGGGTGGTGTTGTCTGAGGCAGTGTTTGGTGGTGGTGTCTGAAGCAGTGTTGGGTGGTAGTGTCTGAGGCAGTGTTGGGTGGTGATGTCTGAGATAGTGTTGGGTGGTGGTTTCTGAGGCAGTGTTGGGTGGTTATGTCAGAGGCAGTGTTGGGTGGTGGTGTCTGAGGTTTTAGTTGTGTGGTGGTGTCTGAGGCAGTGGTTGGGCGGTGGTATCTGAGGCAGTGTTGGGTAGTGGTTTATGAGAAAGTGTTGGGTGGTGGTGTCTAAGGCAGTGTTGGTTGGTGGTTGTGTCAGAGGCAGTGTTGGGTGGTTGTGTCAGAGGCAGTGTTGGGTGGTGGTGTCTGAGGCTTTAGTTGTGTGGTGGTGTCTGAGGCAGTGGTTGGGCGGTGGAGTCTGAGGCAGTGTTGGGTAGTGGTTTATGAGAGAAGTGTTGGGTGGTGGTGTCTAAGGCAGTGTTGGTTGGTGGTTGTGTCAGGGGCAGTGTTGGGTGGTGGTGTCTGAGGCTTTAGTTGGGTGGTGGTGTCTGAGGCTTTAGTTGGGTGGTGGTGTCTGAGGCAGTGGTTGGGCGGTGGTGTCTGAGGCAGTGTTGGGTGGTGGTGTCTGAGGCAGTGGATGGGTGGTAGTGTCTGAGGCAGTGTTGTGTGGTGGTGACTGTGACAGTGTTGGGAGGTGATGTCTGAGGCAGTGTTGGGTGGTGGTGTCTGAGGCAGTGTTGGGTGGTGGGGTCTGATGTAGTGTTGGGTTTTGGTGTCTGAGGCAGTGTTGGGTGGTGGTGTCTGAGGTAATGTTGGGTGGTGGTGTCTGAGGCAGTGTTGGGTGGTGGTGTCTGAGGCAGTGTTGGGTGGTAGTGTCTGAGGCAGGGGATGGGTGGTGGTGTCTGAGGTAGTGTTGGGTCGTGGTGTCTGAGGCAGTGTTGGGTGGTGATGTCTGAGGCAGTGTTGGGTGGTGGTGTCTGAGGCAGTGGGTGGGCGGTGGTGTCTGAGGCAGTGTTGGGTTGTAATGTCTGAGGCAGTGTTGGGTGGTGGTGTCTGAGGCAGTGTTGGGAGGTGATGTCTGAGGCAGTGTTGGGTGGTGGTGTCTGAGGCAGTGTTGGGTCGTGGTATCTGAGGCAGTGTTGGGTGGTGGTGTCTGAGGCAATGTTGTGTGGTGGTGTCTGAGGCAATGTTGGGTGGTGGTGTCTGAGGCAGTGTTGGGTGGTGGTGTCTGATGTAGTGTTGGGTGGTGGTGTCTAAGGCTGTGTTGGGTGGTGGTGTCTGAGGCAATGTTGGGTGGTGGTTTCTGAGGCAGTGTTGGGTGGTGGTGTCTGAGGCAGTGTTGGGTGGTGGAGTCCAAGGCAGTGTTGGTTGGTGGTTGCGTCTGAGGCAGAGTTGGGTGGTGGTGTCTGAGGCATTAGTTGATTGGTGGTGTCTGAGGCAGTGGTTGGGTGGTGGTGTCTGACGCAGTGTTGGGTTTTAGTGTCTGAGGCAGTGTTGGGTGGTAGAGTCTGCGGCATTGGATGATTGGTGATGTCTGATGTAGTGTTGGGTGGTGGTGTCTGAGGCATTGTTGGGTGGAGGTGTCTAAGGCAGTGTTGGGTGGTGGTTTCTGATGTAGTGTTGGGTAGTGGTGTCTGAGGCAGTGGATGGGTGGTGGTGTCTGATGTAGTGTTGGGTGGTGGTGTCTGAGGCAGTGTTGGGTGGTTGTGTCTGAGGCAGTGTTGGGTAGTGGTATATGAGGAATTGTTGGGTAGTGGTCTTTGGGGAAGTGTTGGGTGGTGGTGACTGAGGCAGTAGTGGGTGGTGGAGTCTGAGGCAATGATGGGTGGTGGTGCCTGAGGCAGTGTTGGGTGGTGTAGTCTGAGGCAGTGTTGGGTGGAAGTGCTTGAGGCAGTTGGTGTGGTGGTGTCTGAGGCAGTGTTGGGTGGTGGTGTCTGAGGCAGTGTTGGGTGGTGGTGTCTGAGGTAGTTTTAGGTGGTGGTATCTGAATTAGTGTTGGGTGGTGGTGTCTGAGGCAGTGTTGGGTGATAGTGTCTACGGCAGTGTTGGTTGAGGTTGCGTCTGAGGCAGTGTTGGGTGGTGGTGTCTGAGGAAGTGTTAGGTGGTGGTGTCAAGGCAGTGTTGGTTGGTGGTTGCGTCTGAGGCAATGTTGGGTGGTGGTGTCTGAGGCATTAGTTGATTGGTGGTGTCTGAGGCAGTGGTTGGGTGGTGGTGTCTGAGGCAGTGTTGGGTGGTGGTGTCTGAGGCAGTGGTTGGGTTGTGGTGTCTGAGGCAATTTTGGGTTTTGTTGTCTGAGGCAGTGTTGGGTGGTGTTGTCTGAGGCAATGTTGGGTGGTGGTGTCTGAGGCAATGTTGGGTGGTGTTGTCTGAGGCAGTGTTGGGTGGTGGTGTCAGAGGCAGTGTTGGGTGGTGGTGTCTGAGGCTTTAGTTGTGTGGTGGTGTCTGAGGCAGTGGTTGGGCGGTGGTGTCTGAGGCAGTGTTGGGTAGTGGTTTATGAGAAAGTGTTGGGTGGTGGTGTCTAAGGCAGTGTTGGTTGGTGGTTGTGTCAGGGGCAGTGTTGGGTGGTGGTGTCTGAGGCTTTAGTTGGGTGGTGGTGTCTGAGGCTTTAGTTGGGTGGTGGTGTCTGAGGCAGTGGTTGGGCGGTGGTGTCTGAGGCAGTGTTGGGTGGTGGTGTCTGAGGCAGTGGATGGGTGGTAGTGTCTGAGGCAGTGTTGTGTGGTGGTGACTGTGACAGTGTTGGGAGGTGATGTCTGAGGCAGTGTTGGGTGGTGGTGTCTGAGGCAGTGTTGGGTGGTGGGGTCTGATGTAGTGTTGGGTTTTGGTGTCTGAGGCAGTGTTGGGTGGTGGTGTCTGAGGTAATGTTGGGTGGTGGTGTCTGAGGCAGTGTTGGGTGGTGGTGTCTGAGGCAGTGTTGGGTGGTAGTGTCTGAGGCAGGGGATGGGTGGTGGTGTCTGAGGTAGTGTTGGGTCGTGGTGTCTGAGGCAGTGTTGGGTGGTGATGTCTGAGGCAGTGTTGGGTGGTGGTGTCTGAGGCAGTGGGTGGGCGGTGGTGTCTGAGGCAGTGTTGGGTTGTAATGTCTGAGGCAGTGTTGGGTGGTGGTGTCTGAGGCAGTGTTGGGAGGTGATGTCTGAGGCAGTGTCGGGTGGTGGTGTCTGAGGCAGTGTTGGGTCGTGGTATCTGAGGCAGTGTTGGGTGGTGGTGTCTGAGGCAATGTTGTGTGGTGGTGTCTGAGGCAATGTTGGGTGGTGGTGTCTGAGGCAGTGTTGGGTGGTGGTGTCTGATGTAGTGTTGGGTGGTGGTGTCTAAGGCTGTGTTGGGTGGTGGTGTCTGAGGCAATGTTGGGTGGTGGTTTCTGAGGCAGTGTTGGGTGGTGGTGTCTGAGGCAGTGTTGGGTGGTGGAGTCCAAGGCAGTGTTGGTTGGTGGTTGCGTCTGAGGCAGAGTTGGGTGGTGGTGTCTGAGGCATTAGTTGATTGGTGGTGTCTGAGGCAGTGGTTGGGTGGTGGTGTCTGACGCAGTGTTGGGTTTTAGTGTCTGAGGCAGTGTTGGGTGGTAGAGTCTGCGGCATTGGATGATTGGTGATGTCTGATGTAGTGTTGGGTGGTGGTGTCTGAGGCATTGTTGGGTGGAGGTGTCTAAGGCAGTGTTGGGTGGTGGTTTCTGATGTAGTGTTGGGTAGTGGTGTCTGAGGCAGTGGATGGGTGGTGGTGTCTGATGTAGTGTTGGGTGGTGGTGTCTGAGGCAGTGTTGGGTGGTTGTGTCTGAGGCAGTGTTGGGTAGTGGTATATGAGGAATTGTTGGGTAGTGGTCTTTGGGGAAGTGTTGGGTGGTGGTGACTGAGGCAGTAGTGGGTGGTGGAGTCTGAGGCAATGATGGGTGGTGGTGCCTGAGGCAGTGTTGGGTGGTGTAGTCTGAGGCAGTGTTGGGTGGAAGTGCTTGAGGCAGTTGGTGTGGTGGTGTCTGAGGCAGTGTTGGGTGGTGGTGTCTGAGGCAGTGTTGGGTGGTGGTGTCTGAGGTAGTTTTAGGTGGTGGTATCTGAATTAGTGTTGGGTGGTGGTGTCTGAGGCAGTGTTGGGTGATAGTGTCTACGGCAGTGTTGGTTGAGGTTGCGTCTGAGGCAGTGTTGGGTGGTGGTGTCTGAGGAAGTGTTAGGTGGTGGTGTCAAGGCAGTGTTGGTTGGTGGTTGCGTCTGAGGCAATGTTGGGTGGTGGTGTCTGAGGCATTAGTTGATTGGTGGTGTCTGAGGCAGTGGTTGGGTGGTGGTGTCTGAGGCAGTGTTGGGTGGTGGTGTCTGAGGCAGTGGTTGGGTTGTGGTGTCTGAGGCAATTTTGGGTTTTGTTGTCTGAGGCAGTGTTGGGTGGTGTTGTCTGAGGCAATGTTGGGTGGTGGTGTCTGAGGCAATGTTGGGTGGTGTTGTCTGAGGCAGTGTTGGGTGGTGGTGTCTGAGGCAGTGTTGGGTGGTGGTGTCTGAGGCTTTAGTTGTGTGGTGGTGTCTGAGGCAGTGGTTGGGCGGTGGTGTCTGAGGCAGTGTTGGGTGGTGGTGTCTGAGGCAGTGGATGGGTGGTAGTGTCTGAGGCAGTGTTGTGTGGTGGTGACTGTGGCAGTGTTGGGAGGTGATGTCTGAGGCAGTGTTGGGTGGTGGTGTCTGAGGCAGTGTTGGGTGGTGGGGTCTGATGTAGTGTTGGGTGGTGGTGTCTGAGGCAATGTTGGGTGGTGGTGTCTGAGGCAGTGTTGGGTGGTGGTGTCTGAGGCAGTGTTGGGTGGTGGTGTCTGAGGCAGTGTTGGGTGGTGGTGTCTGAGGCAGTGTTGGGTGGTGGTGTCTGAGGCAGTGTTGGGTGGTGGTGTCTGAGGCATTGGATGATTGGTGGTGTCTGATGTAGTGTTGGGTGGTGGTGTCTGAGGCATTGTTGGGTGGAGGTGTCTAAGGCAGTGTTGGGTGGTGGTGTCTGATGTAGTGTTGGGTGGTGGTGTCTGAGGCAGTGTTGGGTGGTTGTGTCTGAGGCAGTGTTGGGTAGTGGTATATGAGGAATTGTTGGGTGGTGGTGTCTGGGGAAGGGTTGGGTAGTGGTGACTGAGGCAGTAGTGGGTGGTGGAGTTTGAGGCAATGATGGGTGGTGGTGCCTGAGGCAGTGTTGGGTGGTGGTGTCTGAGGTAGTTTTAGGTGGTGGTATCTGAATTAGTGTTGGGTGGTGGTGTCTGAGGCAGTGTTGGGTGATAGTGTCTAAGGCAGTGTTGGTGGAGGTTGCGTCTGAGGCAGTGTTGGGTGGTGGTGTCTGAGGAAGTGTTAGGTGGTGGTGTCAAGGCAGTGTTGGTTGGTGGTTGTGTCTGAGGCAATGTTGGGTGGTGGTGTCTGAGGCAGTGGTTGGGTGGTGGTGTCTGAGGCAATGTTGGGTGGTGTTGTCTGAGGCAGTGTTGGGTGGTGGTGTCTGAGGCAGTGTTGGGTGGTGGTGTCTGTGGCAGTGATGGGTGGTGGTGTCTGAGGCAGTGTTGGGTGGTGGTGTCTGAGGCAGTGTTGGGTGGTAGTGTCTGAGGCAGGGGATGGGTGGTGGTGTCTGAGGTAGTGTTGGGTGGTGGTGTCTGAGGTAGTTTTAGGTGGTGGTATCTGAATTAGTGTTGGGTGGTGGTGTCTGAGGCAGTGTTGGGTGATAGTGTCTACGGCAGTGTTGGTTGAGGTTGCGTCTGAGGCAGTGTTGGGTGGTGGTGTCTGAGGAAGTGTTAGGTGGTGGTGTCTGAGGCAGTGGTTGTGTGGTGGTGTCTGAGGCATTAGTTGATTGGTTGTGTCTGAGGCAGTGGTTGGGTGGTGGTGTCTGAGGCAGTGTTGGGTGGTGTTGTCTGAGGCAGTGTTGGGTGGTGGTGTCTGAGGCAATGTTGGGTGGTGTTGTCTGAGGCAGTGTTGGGTGGTGGTGTCTGAGGCAGTGTTGGGTGGTGGTGTCTGTGGCAGTGATGGGTGGTGGTGTCTGAGGCAGTGTTGGGTGGTGGTGTCTGAGGCAGTGTTGGGTGGTAGTGTCTGAGGCAGGGGATGGGTGGTGGTGTCTGAGGTAGTGTTGGGTGGTGGTGTCTGAGGTAGTTTTAGGTGGTGGTATCTGAATTAGTGTTGGGTGGTGGTGTCTGAGGCAGTGTTGGGTGATAGTGTCTACGGCAGTGTTGGTTGAGGTTGCGTCTGAGGCAGTGTTGGGTGGTGGTGTCTGAGGAAGTGTTAGGTGGTGGTGTCAAGGCAGTGTTGGTTGGTGGTTGCGTCTGAGGCAATGTTGGGTGGTGGTGTCTGAGGCATTAGTTGATTGGTGGTGTCTGAGGCAGTGGTTGGGTGGTGGTGTCTGAGGCAGTGTTGGGTGGTGGTGTCTGAGGCAGTGGTTGGGTTGTGGTGTCTGAGGCAATTTTGGGTTTTGTTGTCTGAGGCAGTGTTGGGTGGTGTTGTCTGAGGCAATGTTGGGTGGTGGTGTCTGAGGCAATGTTGGGTGGTGTTGTCTGAGGCAGTGTTGGGTGGTGGTGTCTGAGGCAGTGTTGGGTGGTGGTGTCTGAGGCTTTAGTTGTGTGGTGGTGTCTGAGGCAGTGGTTGGGCGGTGGTGTCTGAGGCAGTGTTGGGTGGTGGTGTCTGAGGCAGTGGATGGGTGGTAGTGTCTGAGGCAGTGTTGTGTGGTGGTGACTGTGGCAGTGTTGGGAGGTGATGTCTGAGGCAGTGTCGGGTGGTGGTGTCTGAGGCAGTGTTGGGTGGTGGGGTCTGATGTAGTGTTGGGTTTTGGTGTCTGAGGCAGTGTTGGGTGGTGGTGTCTGAGGTAATGTTGGGTGGTGGTGTCTGAGGCAATGTTGGGTGGTGGTGTCTGAGGCAGTGTTGGGTGGTGGTGTCTGAGGCAGTGTTGGGTGGTGGTGTCTGAGGCAGTGTTGGGTGGTGGTGTCTGAGGCAGTGTTGGGTGGTGGTGTCTGAGGCAGTGTTGGGTGGTGGTGTCTGTGGCATTGGATGATTGGTGGTGTCTGATGTAGTGTTCGGTGGTGGTGTCTGAGGCATTGTTGGGTGGAGGTGTCTAAGGCAGTGTTGGGTTGTGGTGTCTGATGTAGTGTTGGGTGGTGGTGTCTGAGGCAGTGTTGGGTGGTTGTGTCTGAGGCAGTGTTGGGTAGTGGTATATGAGGAATTGTTGGGTGGTGGTGTCTGGGGAAGGGTTGGGTAGTGGTGACTGAGGCAGTAGTGGGTGGTGGAGTTTGAGGCAATGATGGGTGGTGGTGCCTGAGGCAGTGTTGGGTGGTGGTGTCTGAGGTAGTTTTAGGTGGTGGTATCTGAATTAGTGTTGGGTGGTGGTGTCTGAGGCAGTGTTGGGTGATAGTGTCTAAGGCAGTGTTGGTGGAGGTTGCGTCTGAGGCAGTGTTGGGTGGTGGTGTCTGAGGAAGTGTTAGGTGGTGGTGTCAAGGCAGTGTTGGTTGGTGGTTGTGTCTGAGGCAATGTTGGGTGGTGGTGTCTGAGGCAGTGGTTGTGTGGTGGTGTCTGAGGCATTAGTTGATTGGTGGTGTCTGAGGCAGTGGTTGGGTGGTGGTGTCTGAGGCAGTGTTGGGTGGTGTTGTCTGAGGCAGTGTTGGGTGGTGGTGTCTGAGGCAATGTTGGGTGGTGTTGTCTGAGGCAGTGTTGGGTGGTGGTGTCTGAGGCAGTGTTGGGTGGTGGTGTCTGTGGCAGTGATGGTTGGTGGTGTCTGAGGCAGTGTTGGGTGGTGGTGTCTGAGGCAGTGTTGGGTGGTAGTGTCTGAGGCAGGGGATGGGTGGTGGTGTCTGAGGTAGTGTTGGGTCGTGGTGTCTGAGGCAGTGTTGGGTGGTGATGTCTGAGGCAGTGTTGGGTGGTGGTGTCTGAGGCAGTGGGTGGGCGGTGGTGTCTGAGGCAGTGTTGGGTTGTAATGTCTGAGGCAGTGTTGGGTGGTGGTGTCTGAGGCAGTGTTGGGAGGTGATGTCTGAGGCAGTGTTGGGTGGTGGTGTCTGAGGCAGTGTTGGGTGGTGGTGTCTGAGGCACCGTTGGGTGGTGATGTCTGAGGCAGTGTTGGGTGGTGGTATCTGAGGCAGTATTGGGTGGTGGTGTCTGAGGCAGTGTTGGGTGGTGGTGTCTGAGGCAGTGTTGGGTGGTGGTATCTGAGGCAGTGTTGGGTGGTGGTGTCTGAGGCAATGTTGGGTGGTGGTGTCTGAGGCAATGTTGGGTGGTGGTGTCTGAGGCAGAGTTGGGTGGTGGTGTCTGATGTAGTGTTGGGTGGTGGTGTCTAAGGCAGTGTTGGGTGGTGGTGTCTGAGGCAATGTTGGGTGGTGGTTTCTGAGGCAGTGTTGGGTGGTGGTGTCTGATGTAGTGTTGGGTAGTGGTGTCTGAGGCAGTGGATGGGTGGTGGTGTCTGATGTAGTGTTGGGTGGTGGTGTCTGAGGCAGTGTTGGGTGGTGGTGTCTGAGGCAATGTTGGGTGGTGGTTTCTGAGGCAGTGTTGGGTGGTGGTGTCTGAGGCAGTGTTGGGTGGTGGAGTCCAAGGCAGTGTTGGTTGGTGGTTGCGTCTGAGGCAGAGTTGGGTGGTGGTGTCTGAGGCATTAGTTGATTGGTGGTGTCTGAGGCAGTGGTTGGGTGGTGGTGTCTGACGCAGTGTTGGGTTTTAGTGTCTGAGGCAGTGTTGGGTGGTAGAGTCTGCGGCATTGGATGATTGGTGATGTCTGATGTAGTGTTGGGTGGTGGTGTCTGAGGCATTGTTGGGTGGAGGTGTCTAAGGCAGTGTTGGGTGGTGGTTTCTGATGTAGTGTTGGGTAGTGGTGTCTGAGGCAGTGGATGGGTGGTGGTGTCTGATGTAGTGTTGGGTGGTGGTGTCTGAGGCAGTGTTGGGTGGTTGTGTCTGAGGCAGTGTTGGGTAGTGGTATATGAGGAATTGTTGGGTAGTGGTCTTTGGGGAAGTGTTGGGTGGTGGTGACTGAGGCAGTAGTGGGTGGTGGAGTCTGAGGCAATGATGGGTGGTGGTGCCTGAGGCAGTGTTGGGTGGTGTAGTCTGAGGCAGTGTTGGGTGGAAGTGCTTGAGGCAGTTGGTGTGGTGGTGTCTGAGGCAGTGTTGGGTGGTGGTGTCTGAGGCAGTGTTGGGTGGTGGTGTCTGAGGTAGTTTTAGGTGGTGGTATCTGAATTAGTGTTGGGTGGTGGTGTCTGAGGCAGTGTTGGGTGATAGTGTCTACGGCAGTGTTGGTTGAGGTTGCGTCTGAGGCAGTGTTGGGTGGTGGTGTCTGAGGAAGTGTTAGGTGGTGGTGTCAAGGCAGTGTTGGTTGGTGGTTGCGTCTGAGGCAATGTTGGGTGGTGGTGTCTGAGGCATTAGTTGATTGGTGGTGTCTGAGGCAGTGGTTGGGTGGTGGTGTCTGAGGCAGTGTTGGGTGGTGGTGTCTGAGGCAGTGGTTGGGTTGTGGTGTCTGAGGCAATTTTGGGTTTTGTTGTCTGAGGCAGTGTTGGGTGGTGTTGTCTGAGGCAATGTTGGGTGGTGGTGTCTGAGGCAATGTTGGGTGGTGTTGTCTGAGGCAGTGTTGGGTGGTGGTGTCTGAGGCAGTGTTGGGTGGTGGTGTCTGAGGCTTTAGTTGTGTGGTGGTGTCTGAGGCAGTGGTTGGGCGGTGGTGTCTGAGGCAGTGTTGGGTGGTGGTGTCTGAGGCAGTGGATGGGTGGTAGTGTCTGAGGCAGTGTTGTGTGGTGGTGACTGTGGCAGTGTTGGGAGGTGATGTCTGAGGCAGTGTTGGGTGGTGGTGTCTGAGGCAGTGTTGGGTGGTGGGGTCTGATGTAGTGTTGGGTGGTGGTGTCTGAGGCAATGTTGGGTGGTGGTGTCTGAGGCAGTGTTGGGTGGTGGTGTCTGAGGCAGTGTTGGGTGGTGGTGTCTGAGGCAGTGTTGGGTGGTGGTGTCTGAGGCAGTGTTGGGTGGTGGTGTCTGAGGCAGTGTTGGGTGGTGGTGTCTGAGGCATTGGATGATTGGTGGTGTCTGATGTAGTGTTGGGTGGTGGTGTCTGAGGCATTGTTGGGTGGAGGTGTCTAAGGCAGTGTTGGGTGGTGGTGTCTGATGTAGTGTTGGGTGGTGGTGTCTGAGGCAGTGTTGGGTGGTTGTGTCTGAGGCAGTGTTGGGTAGTGGTATATGAGGAATTGTTGGGTGGTGGTGTCTGGGGAAGGGTTGGGTAGTGGTGACTGAGGCAGTAGTGGGTGGTGGAGTTTGAGGCAATGATGGGTGGTGGTGCCTGAGGCAGTGTTGGGTGGTGGTGTCTGAGGTAGTTTTAGGTGGTGGTATCTGAATTAGTGTTGGGTGGTGGTGTCTGAGGCAGTGTTGGGTGATAGTGTCTAAGGCAGTGTTGGTGGAGGTTGCGTCTGAGGCAGTGTTGGGTGGTGGTGTCTGAGGAAGTGTTAGGTGGTGGTGTCAAGGCAGTGTTGGTTGGTGGTTGTGTCTGAGGCAATGTTGGGTGGTGGTGTCTGAGGCAGTGGTTGTGTGGTGGTGTCTGAGGCATTAGTTGATTGGTGGTGTCTGAGGCAGTGGTTGGGTGGTGGTGTCAGAGGCAGTGTTGGGTGGTGTTGTCTGAGGCAGTGTTGGGTGGTGGTGTCTGAGGCAATGTTGGGTGGTGTTGTCTGAGGCAGTGTTGGGTGGTGGTGTCTGAGGCAGTGTTGGGTGGTGGTGTCTGTGGCAGTGATGGGTGGTGGTGTCTGAGGCAGTGTTGGGTGGTGGTGTCTGAGGCAGTGTTGGGTGGTAGTGTCTGAGGCAGGGGATGGGTGGTGGTGTCTGAGGTAGTGTTGGGTGGTGGTGTCTGAGGTAGTTTTAGGTGGTGGTATCTGAATTAGTGTTGGGTGGTGGTGTCTGAGGCAGTGTTGGGTGATAGTGTCTACGGCAGTGTTGGTTGAGGTTGCGTCTGAGGCAGTGTTGGGTGGTGGTGTCTGAGGAAGTGTTAGGTGGTGGTGTCAAGGCAGTGTTGGTTGGTGGTTGCGTCTGAGGCAATGTTGGGTGGTGGTGTCTGAGGCATTAGTTGATTGGTGGTGTCTGAGGCAGTGGTTGGGTGGTGGTGTCTGAGGCAGTGTTGGGTGGTGGTGTCTGAGGCAGTGGTTGGGTTGTGGTGTCTGAGGCAATTTTGGGTTTTGTTGTCTGAGGCAGTGTTGGGTGGTGTTGTCTGAGGCAATGTTGGGTGGTGGTGTCTGAGGCAATGTTGGGTGGTGTTGTCTGAGGCAGTGTTGGGTGGTGGTGTCTGAGGCAGTGTTGGGTGGTGGTGTCTGAGGCTTTAGTTGTGTGGTGGTGTCTGAGGCAGTGGTTGGGCGGTGGTGTCTGAGGCAGTGTTGGGTGGTGGTGTCTGAGGCAGTGGATGGGTGGTAGTGTCTGAGGCAGTGTTGTGTGGTGGTGACTGTGGCAGTGTTGGGAGGTGATGTCTGAGGCAGTGTCGGGTGGTGGTGTCTGAGGCAGTGTTGGGTGGTGGGGTCTGATGTAGTGTTGGGTTTTGGTGTCTGAGGCAGTGTTGGGTGGTGGTGTCTGAGGTAATGTTGGGTGGTGGTGTCTGAGGCAATGTTGGGTGGTGGTGTCTGAGGCAGTGTTGGGTGGTGGTGTCTGAGGCAGTGTTGGGTGGTGGTGTCTGAGGCAGTGTTGGGTGGTGGTGTCTGAGGCAGTGTTGGGTGGTGGTGTCTGAGGCAGTGTTGGGTGGTGGTGTCTGTGGCATTGGATGATTGGTGGTGTCTGATGTAGTGTTCGGTGGTGGTGTCTGAGGCATTGTTGGGTGGAGGTGTCTAAGGCAGTGTTGGGTTGTGGTGTCTGATGTAGTGTTGGGTGGTGGTGTCTGAGGCAGTGTTGGGTGGTTGTGTCTGAGGCAGTGTTGGGTAGTGGTATATGAGGAATTGTTGGGTGGTGGTGTCTGGGGAAGGGTTGGGTAGTGGTGACTGAGGCAGTAGTGGGTGGTGGAGTTTGAGGCAATGATGGGTGGTGGTGCCTGAGGCAGTGTTGGGTGGTGGTGTCTGAGGTAGTTTTAGGTGGTGGTATCTGAATTAGTGTTGGGTGGTGGTGTCTGAGGCAGTGTTGGGTGATAGTGTCTAAGGCAGTGTTGGTGGAGGTTGCGTCTGAGGCAGTGTTGGGTGGTGGTGTCTGAGGAAGTGTTAGGTGGTGGTGTCAAGGCAGTGTTGGTTGGTGGTTGTGTCTGAGGCAATGTTGGGTGGTGGTGTCTGAGGCAGTGGTTGTGTGGTGGTGTCTGAGGCATTAGTTGATTGGTGGTGTCTGAGGCAGTGGTTGGGTGGTGGTGTCTGAGGCAGTGTTGGGTGGTGTTGTCTGAGGCAGTGTTGGGTGGTGGTGTCTGAGGCAATGTTGGGTGGTGTTGTCTGAGGCAGTGTTGGGTGGTGGTGTCTGAGGCAGTGTTGGGTGGTGGTGTCTGTGGCAGTGATGGTTGGTGGTGTCTGAGGCAGTGTTGGGTGGTGGTGTCTGAGGCAGTGTTGGGTGGTAGTGTCTGAGGCAGGGGATGGGTGGTGGTGTCTGAGGTAGTGTTGGGTCGTGGTGTCTGAGGCAGTGTTGGGTGGTGATGTCTGAGGCAGTGTTGGGTGGTGGTGTCTGAGGCAGTGGGTGGGCGGTGGTGTCTGAGGCAGTGTTGGGTTGTAATGTCTGAGGCAGTGTTGGGTGGTGGTGTCTGAGGCAGTGGTTGGGTGGTGGTGTCTGAGGCAGTGTTGGGTGGTGTTGTCTGAGGCAGTATTGGGTGGTGGTGTCTGAGGCAATGTTGGGTGGTGTTGTCTGAGGCAGTGTTGGGTGGTGGTGTCTGAGGCAGTGTTGGGTGGTGGTGTCTGTGGCAGTGATGGTTGGTGGTGTCTGAGGCAGTGTTGGGTGGTGGTGTCTGAGGCAGTGTTGGGTGGTAGTGTCTGAGGCAGGGGATGGGTGGTGGTGTCTGAGGTAGTGTTGGGTCGTGGTGTCTGAGGCAGTGTTGGGTGGTGATGTCTGAGGCAGTGTTGGGTGGTGGTGTCTGAGGCAGTGGGTGGGCGGTGGTGTCTGAGGCAGTGTTGGGTTGTAATGTCTGAGGCAGTGTTGGGTGGTGGTGTCTGAGGCAGTGTTGGGAGGTGATGTCTGAGGCAGTGTTGGGTGGTGGTGTCTGAGGCAGTGTTGGGTGGTGGTGTCTGAGGCACCGTTGGGTGGTGATGTCTGAGGCAGTGTTGGGTGGAGGTATCTGAGGCAGTGTTGGGTGGTGGTGTCTGAGGCAGTGTTGGGTGGTGGTATCTGAGGCAGTGTTGGGTGGTGGTGTCTGAGGCAATGTTGGGTGGTGGTGTCTGAGGCAATGTTGGGTGGTGGTGTCTGAGGCAGTGTTGGGTGGTGGTGTCTGATGTAGTGTTGGGTGGTGGTGTCTAAGGCAGTGTTGGGTGGTGGTGTCTGAGGCAATGTTGGGTGGTGGTTTCTGAGGCAGTGTTGGGTGGTGGTGTCTGATGTAGTGTTGGGTAGTGGTGTCTGAGGCAGTGGATGGGTGGTGGTGTCTGATGTAGTGTTGGGTGGTGGTGTCTGAGGCAGTGTTGGGTGGTTGTGTCTGAGGCAGTGTTGGGTAGTGGTATATGAGGAATTGTTGGGTGGTGGTGTCTGGGGAAGTGTTGGGTGGTGGTGACTGAGGCAGTAGTGGGTGGTGGAGTCTGAGGCAATGATGGGTGGTGGTGCCTGAGGCAGTGTTGGGTGGTGTAGTCTGAGGCAGTGTTGGGTGGAAGTGCATGAGGCAGTTGGTGTGGTGGTGTCTGAGGCAGTGTTGGGTGGTGGTGTCTGAGGTAGTTTTAGGTGGTGGTATCTGAATTAGTGTTGGGTGGTGGTGTCTGAGGCAGTGTTGGGTGATAGTGTCTACGGCAGTGTTGGTTGAGGTTGCGTCTGAGGCAGTGTTGGGTGGTGGTGTCTGAGGAAGTGTTAGGTGGTGGTGTCAAGGCAGTGTTGGTTGGTGGTTGCGTCTGAGGCAATGTTGGGTGGTGTTGTCTGAGGCATTAGTTGATTGGTGGTGTCTGAGGCAGTGGTTGGGTGGTGGTGTCTGAGGCAGTGTTGGGTGGTGGTGTCTGAGGCAGTGGTTGTGTGGTGGTGTCTGAGGCAATTTTGGGTGGTGTTGTCTGAGGCAGTGTTGGGTGGTTTTGTCTGAGGCAGTGTTGGGTGGTGGTGGTGTCTGAGGCAATTTTGGGTGGTGTTGTCTGAGGCAGTGTTGGGTGGTGGTGTCTGAGGCAGTGTTGGGTGGTGGTGTCTGTGGCAGTGATGGGTGGTGGTGTCTGAGGCAGTGTTAGGTGGTGGTGTCTGAGGCAGTGTTGGGTGGTAGTGTCTGAGGCAGGGGATGGGTGGTGGTGTCTGAGGTAGTGTTGGGTCGTGGTGTCTGAGGCAGTGTTGGGTGGTGGTATCTGACGCAGTGTTGGGTGGTGGTGTCTGAGGCAATGTTTGGTGGTGGTGTCTGAGGCAGTGTTGGGTGGTGGTGTCTGATGTAGTGTTGGGTGGTGGTGTCTAAGGCAGTGTTGGGTGGTGGTGTCTGAGGCAATGTTGCGTAGTGGTTTCTGAGGCAGTGTTGGGTGGTGGTGTCTGAGGCAGTGTTGGGTGGTGGAGTCCAAGGCAGTGTTGGTTGGTGGTTGCGTCTGAGGCAGAGTTGGGTGGTGGTGTCTGAGGCATTAGTTGATTGGTGGTGTCTGAGGCAGTGGTTGGGTGGTGGTGTCAGAGGCAGTGTTGGGTTTTAGTGTCTGAGGCAGTGTTGGGTGGTGGTGTCTGAGGCAATGTTGGGTGGTAGAGTCTGCGGCATTGGATGATTGGTGATGTCTGATGTAGTGTTGGGTGGTGGTGTCTGAGGCATTGTTGGGTGGAGGTGTCTAAGGCAGTGTTGGGTGGTGGTGTCTGATGTAGTGTTGGGTAGTGGTGTCTGAGGCAGTGGATGGGTGGAGGTGTCAGATGTAGTGTTGGGTGGTGGTGTCTGAGGCAGTGTTGGGTGGTTGTGTCTGAGGCAGTGTTGGGTAGTGGTATATGAGGAATTGTTAGGTGGTGGTGTCTGGGAAGTGTTGGGTGGTGGTGACTGAGGCAGTAGTGGGTGGTGGAGTCTGAGGCAATGATGGGTGGTGGTGCCTGAGGCAGTGTTGGGTGGTGGTGTCTGAGGTAGTTTTAGGTGGTGGTATCTGAATTAATGTTGGGTGGTGGTGTCTGAGGCAGTGTTGGGTGATAGTGTCTACGGCAGTGTTGGTTGAGGTTGCGTCTGAGGCAGTGTTGGGTGGTGGTGTCTGAGGAAGTGTTAGGTGGTGGTGTCAAGGCAGTGTTGGTTGGTGGTTGCGTCTGAGGCAATGTTGGGTGGTGGTGTCTGAGGCATTAGTTGATTGGTGGTGTCTGAGGCAGTGGTTGGGTGGTGGTGTCTGAGGCAGTGTTGGGTGGTGGTGTCTGAGGCAGTGTTGGGTGGTGGTGTCTGAGGCTTTAGTTGTGTGGTGGTGTCTGAGGCAGTGGTTGGGCGATGGTGTCTGAGGCAGTGTTGGGTAGTGGTTTATGAGAAAGTGTTGGGTGGTGGTGTCTAAGGCAGTGTTGGTTGGTGGTTGTGTCAGGGGCAGTGTTGGGTGGTGGTGTCTGAGGCTTTAGTTGGGTGGTGGTGTCTAAGGCTTTAGTTGGGTGGTGGTGTCTGAGGCAGTGGTTGGGCGGTGGTGTCTGAGGCAGTGTTGGGTGGTGGTGTCTGAGGCAGTGGATGGGTGGTAGTGTCTGAGGCAGTGTTGTGTGGTGGTGACTGTGGCAGTGTTGGGAGGTGATGTCTGAGGCAGTGTTGGGTGGTGGTGTCTGAGGCAGTGTTGGGTGGTGGGGTCTGATGTAGTGTTGGGTTTTGGTGTCTGAGGCAGTGTTGGGTGGTGGTGTCTGAGGTAATGTTGGGTGGTGGTGTCTGAGGCAGTGTTGGGTGGTGGTGTCTGAGGCAGTGTTGGGTGGTAGTGTCTGAGGCAGGGGATGGGTGGTGGTGTCTGAGGTAGTGTTGGGTCGTGGTGTCTGAGGCAGTGTTGGGTGGTGATGTCTGAGGCAGTGTTGGGTGGTGGTGTCTGAGGCAGTGGGTGGGCGGTGGTGTCTGAGGCAATTTTGGGTGGTGTTGTCTGAGGCAGTGTTGGGTGGTGTTGTCTGAGGCAGTGTTGGGTGGTGGTGTCTGAGGCAATTTTGGGTGGTGTTGTCTGAGGCAGTGTTGGGTGGTGGTGTCTGAGGCAGTGTTGGGTGGTGGTGTCTGTGGCAGTGATGCGTGGTGGTGTCTGAGGCAGTGTTAGGTGGTGGTGTCTGAGGCAGTGTTGGGTGGTAGTGTCTGAGGCAGGGGATGGGTGGTGGTGTCTGAGGTAGTGTTGGGTCGTGGTGTCTGAGGCAGTGTTGGGTGGTGGTATCTGACGCAGTGTTGGGTGGTGGTGTCTGAGGCAATGTTTGGTGGTGGTGTCTGAGGCAGTGTTGGGTGGTGGTGTCTGATGTAGTGTTGGGTGGTGGTGTCTAAGGCAGTGTTGGGTGGTGGTGTCTGAGGCAATGTTGCGTAGTGGTTTCTGAGGCAGTGTTGGGTGGTGGTGTCTGAGGCAGTGTTGGGTGGTGGAGTCCAAGGCAGTGTTGGTTGGTGGTTGCGTCTGAGGCAGAGTTGGGTGGTGGTGTCTGAGGCATTAGTTGATTGGTGGTGTCTGAGGCAGTGGTTGGGTGGTGGTGTCAGAGGCAGTGTTGGGTTTTAGTGTCTGAGGCAGTGTTGGGTGGTGGTGTCTGAGGCAATGTTGGGTGGTAGAGTCTGCGGCATTGGATGATTGGTGATGTCTGATGTAGTGTTGGGTGGTGGTGTCTGAGGCATTGTTGGGTGGAGGTGTCTAAGGCAGTGGATGGGTGGTGGTGTCAGATGTAGTGTTGGGTGGTGGTGTCTGAGGCAGTGTTGGGTGGTTGTGTCTGAGGCAGTGTTGGGTAGTGGTATATGAGGAATTGTTGGGTGGTGGTGTCTGGGGAAGTGTTGGGTGGTGGTGACTGAGGCAGTAGTGGGTGGTGGAGTCTGAGGCAATGATGGGTGGTGGTGCCTGAGGCAGTGTTGGGTGGTGGTGTCTGAGGTAGTTTTAGGTGGTGGTATCTGAATTAATGTTGGGTGGTGGTGTCTGAGGCAGTGTTGGGTGATAGTGTCGACGGCAGTGTTGGTTGAGGTTGCGTCTGAGGCAGTGTTGGGTGGTGGTGTCTGAGGAAGTGTTAGGTGGTGGTGTCAAGGCAGTGTTGGTTGGTGGTTGCGTCTGAGGCAATGTTGGGTGGTGGTGTCTGAGGCATTAGTTGATTGGTGGTGTCTGAGGCAGTGGTTGGGTGGTGGTGTCTGAGGCAGTGTTGGGTGGTGGTGTCTGAGGCAGTGTTGGGTGGTGGTGTCTGAGGCTTTAGTTGTGTGGTGGTGTCTGAGGCAGTGGTTGGGCGATGGTGTCTGAGGCAGTGTTGGGTAGTGGTTTATGAGAAAGTGTTGGGTGGTGGTGTCTAAGGCAGTGTTGGTTGGTGGTTGTGTCAGGGGCAGTGTTGGGTAGTGGTGTCTGAGGCTTTAGTTGGGTGGTGGTGTCTAAGGCTTTAGTTGGGTGGTGGTGTCTGAGGCAGTGGTTGGGCGGTGGTGTCTGAGGCAGTGTTGGGTGGTGGTGTCTGAGGCAGTGGATGGGTGGTAGTGTCTGAGGCAGTGTTGTGTGGTGGTGACTGTGGCAGTGTTGGGAGGTGATGTCTGAGGCAGTGTTGGGTGGTGGTGTCTGAGGCAGTGTTGGGTGGTGGGGTCTGATGTATTGTTGGGTTTTGGTGTCTGAGGCAGTGTTGGGTGGTGGTGTCTGAGGTAATGTTGGGTGGTGGTGTCTGAGGCAGTGTTGGGTGGTGGTGTCTGAGGCAGGGGATGGGTGGTGGTGTCTGAGGTAGTGTTGGGTCGTGGTGTCTGAGGCAGTGTTGGGTGGTGATGTCTGAGGCAGTGTTGGGTGGTGGTGTCTGAGGCAGTGGGTGGGCGGTGGTGTCTGAGGCAGTGTTGGGTTGTAATGTCTGAGGCAGTGTTGGGTGGTGGTGTCTGAGGCAGTGTTGGGAGGTGATGTCTGAGGCAGTGTTGGGTGGTGGTGTCTGAGGCAGTGTTGGGTGGTGGTGTCTGAGGCAGTGTTGGGTGGTGATGTCTGAGGCAGTGTTGGGTGGTGGTATCTGAGGCAGTATTGGGTGGTGGTGTCTGAGGCAGTGTTGGGTGGTGGTGTCTGAGGCAGTGTTGGGTGGTGGTATCTGAGGCAGTGTTGGGTGGTGGTGTCTGAGGCAATGTTGGGTGGTGGTGTCTGAGGCAATGTTGGGTGGTGGTGTCTGAGGCAGTGTTGGGTGGTGGTGTCTGATGTAGTGTTGGGTGGTGGTGTCTAAGGCAGTGTTGGGTGGTGGTGTCTGAGGCAATGTTGGGTGGTGGTTTCTGAGGCAGTGTTGGGTGGTGGTGTCTGATGTAGTGTTGGGTAGTGGTGTCTGAGGCAGTGGATGGGTGGTGGTGTCTGATGTAGTGTTGGGTGGTGGTGTCTGAGGCAGTGTTGGGTGGTTGTGTCTGAGGCAGTGTTGGGTAGTGGTATATGAGGAATTGTTGGGTGGTGGTGTCTGGGGAAGTGTTGGGTGGTGGTGACTGAGGCAGTAGTGGGTGGTGGAGTCTGAGGCAATGATGGGTGGTGGTGCCTGAGGCAGTGTTGGGTGGTGTAGTCTGAGGCAGTGTTGGGTGGAAGTGCATGAGGCAGTTGGTGTGGTGGTGTCTGAGGCAGTGTTGGGTGGTGGTGTCTGAGGTAGTTTTAGGTGGTGGTATCTGAATTAGTGTTGGGTGGTGGTGTCTGAGGCAGTGTTGGGTGATAGTGTCTACGGCAGTGTTCGTTGAGGTTGCGTCTGAGGCAGTGTTGGGTGGTGGTGTCTGAGGAAGTGTTAGGTGGTGGTGTCAAGGCAGTGTTGGTTGGTGGTTGCGTCTGAGGCAATATTGGGTGGTGGTGTCTGAGGCATTAGTTGATTGGTGGTGTCTGAGGCAGTGGTTGGGTGGTGGTGTCTGAGGCAGTGTTGGGTGGTGGTGTCTGAGGCAGTGGTTGTGTGGTGGTGTCTGAGGCAATTTTGGGTGGTGTTGTCTGAGGCAGTGTTGGGTGGTGTTGTCTGAGGCAGTGTTGGGTGGTGGTGTCTGAGGCAATTTTGGGTGGTGTTGTCTGAGGCAGTGTTGGGTGGTGGTGTCTGAGGCAGTGTTGGGTGGTGGTGTCTGTGGCAGTGATGGGTGGTGGTGTCTGAGGCAGTGTTAGGTGGTGGTGTCTGAGGCAGTGTTGGGTGGTAGTGTCTGAGGCAGGGGATGGGTGGTGGTGTCTGAGGTAGTGTTGGGTCGTGGTGTCTGAGGCAGTGTTGGGTGGTGGTATCTGACGCAGTGTTGGGTGGTGGTGTCTGAGGCAATGTTTGGTGGTGGTGTCTGAGGCAGTGTTGGGTGGTGGTGTCTGATGTAGTGTTGGGTGGTGGTGTCTAAGGCAGTGTTGGGTGGTGGTGTCTGAGGCAATGTTGCGTAGTGGTTTCTGAGGCAGTGTTGGGTGGTGGTGTCTGAGGCAGTGTTGGGTGGTGGAGTCCAAGGCAGTGTTGGTTGGTGGTTGCGTCTGAGGCAGAGTTGGGTGGTGGTGTCTGAGGCATTAGTTGATTGGTGGTGTCTGAGGCAGTGGTTGGGTGGTGGTGTCAGAGGCAGTGTTGGGTTTTAGTGTCTGAGGCAGTGTTGGGTGGTGGTGTCTGAGGCAATGTTGGGTGGTAGAGTCTGCGGCATTGGATGATTGGTGATGTCTGATGTAGTGTTGGGTGGTGGTGTCCGAGGCATTGTTGGGTGGAGGTGTCTAAGGCAGTGTTGGGTGGTGGTGTCTGATGTAGTGTTGGGTAGTGGTGTCTGAGGCAGTGGATGGGTGGTGGTGTCAGATGTAGTGTTGGGTGGTGGTGTCTGAGGCAGTGTTGGGTGGTTGTGTCTGAGGCAGTGTTGGGTAGTGGTATATGAGGAATTGTTGGGTGGTGGTGTCTGGGGAAGTGTTGGGTGGTGGTGACTGAGGCAGTAGTGGGTGGTGGAGTCTGAGGCAATGATGGGTGGTGGTGCCTGAGGCAGTGTTGGGTGGTGTAGTCTGAGGCAGTGTTGGGTGGAAGTGCTTGAGGCAGTTGGTGTGGTGGTGTCTGAGGCAGTGTTGGGTGGTGGTGTCTGAGGTAGTTTTAGGTGGTGGTATCTAAATTAGTGTTGGGTGGTGGTGTCTGAGGCAGTGTTGGGTGATAGTGTCTACGGCAGTGTTGGTTGAGGTTGCGTCTGAGGCAGTGTTGGGAGGTGGTGTCTGAGGAAGTGTTAGGTGGTGGTGTCAAGGCATTGTTGGTTGGTGGTTGCGTCTGAGGCAATGTTGGGTGGTGGTGTCTAAGGCATTAGTTGATTGGTGGTGTCTGAGGCAGTGGTTGGGTGGTGGTGTCTGAGGCAGTGTTGGGTGGTGGTGTCTGAGGCAGTGTTGGGTGGTGGTGTCTGAGGCTTTAGTTGTGTGGTGGTGTCTGAGGCAGTGGTTGGGCGATGGTGTCTGAGGCAGTGTTGGGTAGTGGTTTATGAGAAAGTGTTGGGTGGTGGTGTCTAAGGCAGTGTTGGTTGGTGGTTGTGTCAGGGGCAGTGTTGGGTGGTGGTGTCTGAGGCTTTAGTTGGGTGGTGGTGTCTAAGGCTTTAGTTGGGTGGTGGTGTCTGAGGCAGTGGTTGGGCGGTGGTGTCTGAGGCAGTGTTGGGTGGTGGTGTCTGAGGCAGTGGATAGGTGGTAGTGTCTGAGGCAGTGTTGTGTGGTGGTGACTGTGGCAGTGTTGGGAGGTGATGTCTGAGGCAGTGTTGGGTGGTGGTGTCTGAGGCAGTGTTGGGTGGTGGGGTCTGATGTAGTGTTGGGTTTTGGTGTCTGAGGCAGTGTTGCGTGGTGGTGTCTGAGGTAATGTTGGGTGGTGGTGTCTGAGGCAGTGTTGGGTGGTGGTGTCTGAGGCAGTGTTGGGTGGTAGTGATTGAGGCAGGGGATGGGTGGTGGTGTCTGAGGTAGTGTTGGGTCGTGGTGTCTGAGGCAGTGTTGGGTGGTGATGTCTGAGGCAGTGTTGGGTGGTGGTGTCTGAGGCAGTGGGTGGGCGGTGGTGTCTGAGGCAGTGTTGGGTTGTAATGTCTGAGGCAGTGTTGGGTGGTGGTGTCTGAGGCAGTGTTGGGAGGTGATGTCTGAGGCAGTGTTGGGTGGTGGTGTCTGAGGCAGTGTTGGGTGGTGGTGTCTGAGGCAGTGTTGGGTGGTGATGTCTGAGGCAGTGTTGGGTGGTGGTATCTGAGGCAGTATTGGGTGGTGGTGTCTGAGGCAGTGTTGGGTGGTGGTGTCTGAGGCAGTGTTGGGTGGTGGTGTCTGAGGCAGTGTTGGGTCGTGGTATCTGAGGCAGTGTTGGGTGGTGGTGTCTGAGGCAATGTTGTGTGGTGGTGTCTGAGGCAATGTTGGGTGGTGGTGTCTGAGGCAGTGTTGGGTGGTGGTGTCTGATGTAGTGTTGGGTGGTGGTGTCTAAGGCTGTGTTGGGTGGTGGTGTCTGAGGCAATGTTGGGTGGTGGTTTCTGAGGCAGTGTTGGGTGGTGGTGTCTGAGACAGTGTTGGGTGGTGGAGTCCAAGGCAGTGTTGGTTGGTGGTTGCGTCTGAGGCAGAGTTGGGTGGTGGTGTCTGAGGCATTAGTTGATTGGTGGTGTCTGAGGCAGTGGTTGGGTGGTGGTGTCTGACGCAGTGTTGGGTTTTAGTGTCTGAGGCAGTGTTGGGTGGTGGTGTCTGAGGCAATGTTGGGTGGTAGAGTCTGCGGCATTGGATGATTGGTGATGTCTGATGTAGTGTTGGGTGGTGGTGTCTGAGGCATTGTTGGGTGGAGGTGTCTAAGGCAGTGTTGGGTGGTGGTTTCTGATGTAGTGTTGGGTAGTGGTGTCTGAGGCAGTGGATGGGTGGTGGTGTCTGATGTAGTGTTGGGTGGTGGTGTCTGAGGCAGTGTTGGGTGATAGTGTCTACGGCAGTGTTCGTTGAGGTTGCGTCTGAGGCAGTGTTGGGTGGTGGTGTCTGAGGAAGTGTTAGGTGGTGGTGTCAAGGCAGTGTTGGTTGGTGGTTGCGTCTGAGGCAATATTGGGTGGTGGTGTCTGAGGCATTAGTTGATTGGTGGTGTCTGAGGCAGTGGTTGGGTGGTGGTGTCTGAGGCAGTGTTGGGTGGTGGTGTCTGAGGCAGTGGTTGTGTGGTGGTGTCTGAGGCAATTTTGGGTGGTGTTGTCTGAGGCAGTGTTGGGTGGTGTTGTCTGAGGCAGTGTTGGGTGGTGGTGTCTGAGGCAATTTTGGGTGGTGTTGTCTGAGGCAGTGTTGGGTGGTGGTGTCTGAGGCAGTGTTGGGTGGTGGTGTCTGTGGCAGTGATGGGTGGTGGTGTCTGAGGCAGTGTTAGGTGGTGGTGTCTGAGGCAGTGTTGGGTGGTAGTGTCTGAGGCAGGGGATGGGTGGTGGTGTCTGAGGTAGTGTTGGGTCGTGGTGTCTGAGGCAGTGTTGGGTGGTGGTATCTGACGCAGTGTTGGGTGGTGGTGTCTGAGGCAATGTTTGGTGGTGGTGTCTGAGGCAGTGTTGGGTGGTGGTGTCTGATGTAGTGTTGGGTGGTGGTGTCTAAGGCAGTGTTGGGTGGTGGTGTCTGAGGCAATGTTGCGTAGTGGTTTCTGAGGCAGTGTTGGGTGGTGGTGTCTGAGGCAGTGTTGGGTGGTGGAGTCCAAGGCAGTGTTGGTTGGTGGTTGCGTCTGAGGCAGAGTTGGGTGGTGGTGTCTGAGGCATTAGTTGATTGGTGGTGTCTGAGGCAGTGGTTGGGTGGTGGTGTCAGAGGCAGTGTTGGGTTTTAGTGTCTGAGGCAGTGTTGGGTGGTGGTGTCTGAGGCAATGTTGGGTGGTAGAGTCTGCGGCATTGGATGATTGGTGATGTCTGATGTAGTGTTGGGTGGTGGTGTCTGAGGCATTGTTGGGTGGAGGTGTCTAAGGCAGTGTTGGGTGGTGGTGTCTGATGTAGTGTTGGGTAGTGGTGTCTGAGGCAGTGGATGGGTGGTGGTGTCAGATGTAGTGTTGGGTGGTGGTGTCTGAGGCAGTGTTGGGTGGTTGTGTCTGAGGCAGTGTTGGGTAGTGGTATATGAGGAATTGTTGGGTGGTGGTGTCTGGGGAAGTGTTGGGTGGTGGTGACTGAGGCAGTAGTGGGTGGTGGAGTCTGAGGCAATGATGGGTGGTGGTGCCTGAGGCAGTGTTGGGTGGTGTAGTCTGAGGCAGTGTTGGGTGGAAGTGCTTGAGGCAGTTGGTGTGGTGGTGTCTGAGGCAGTGTTGGGTGGTGGTGTCTGAGGTAGTTTTAGGTGGTGGTATCTAAATTAGTGTTGGGTGGTGGTGTCTGAGGCAGTGTTGGGTGATAGTGTCTACGGCAGTGTTGGTTGAGGTTGCGTCTGAGGCAGTGTTGGGAGGTGGTGTCTGAGGAAGTGTTAGGTGGTGGTGTCAAGGCATTGTTGGTTGGTGGTTGCGTCTGAGGCAATGTTGGGTGGTGGTGTCTAAGGCATTAGTTGATTGGTGGTGTCTGAGGCAGTGGTTGGGTGGTGGTGTCTGAGGCAGTGTTGGGTGGTGGTGTCTGAGGCAGTGTTGGGTGGTGGTGTCTGAGGCTTTAGTTGTGTGGTGGTGTCTGAGGCAGTGGTTGGGCGATGGTGTCTGAGGCAGTGTTGGGTAGTGGTTTATGAGAAAGTGTTGGGTGGTGGTGTCTAAGGCAGTGTTGGTTGGTGGTTGTGTCAGGGGCATTGTTGGGTGGTGGTGTCTGAGGCTTTAGTTGGGTGGTGGTGTCTAAGGCTTTAGTTGGGTGGTGGTGTCTGAGGCAGTGGTTGGGCGGTGGTGTCTGAGGCAGTGTTGGGTGGTGGTGTCTGAGGCAGTGGATAGGTGGTAGTGTCTGAGGCAGTGTTGTGTGGTGGTGACTGTGGCAGTGTTGGGAGGTGATGTCTGAGGCAGTGTTGGGTGGTGGTGTCTGAGGCAGTGTTGGGTGGTGGGGTCTGATGTAGTGTTGGGTTTTGGTGTCTGAGGCAGTGTTGCGTGGTGGTGTCTGAGGTAATGTTGGGTGGTGGTGTCTGAGGCAGTGTTGGGTGGTGGTGTCTGAGGCAGTGTTGGGTGGTAGTGATTGAGGCAGGGGATGGGTGGTGGTGTCTGAGGTAGTGTTGGGTCGTGGTGTCTGAGGCAGTGTTGGGTGGTGATGTCTGATGCAGTGTTGGGTGGTGGTGTCTGAGGCAGTGGGTGGGCGGTGGTGTCTGAGGCAGTGTTGGGTTGTAATGTCTGAGGCAGTGTTGGGTGGTGGTGTCTGAGGCAGTGTTGGGAGGTGATGTCTGAGGCAGTGTTGGGTGGTGGTGTCTGAGGCAGTGTTGGGTGGTGGTGTCTGAGGCAGTGTTGGGTGGTGATGTCTGAGGCAGTGTTGGGTGGTGGTATCTGAGGCAGTATTGGGTGGTGGTGTCTGAGGCAGTGTTGGGTGGTGGTGTCTGAGGCAGTGTTGGGTGGTGGTGTCTGAGGCAGTGTTGGGTCGTGGTATCTGAGGCAGTGTTGGGTGGTGGTGTCTGAGGCAATGTTGTGTGGTGGTGTCTGAGGCAATGTTGGGTGGTGGTGTCTGAGGCAGTGTTGGGTGGTGGTGTCTGATGTAGTGTTGGGTGGTGGTGTCTAAGGCTGTGTTGGGTGGTGGTGTCTGAGGCAATTTTGGGTGGTGGTTTCTGAGGCAGTGTTGGGTGGTGGTGTCTGAGACAGTGTTGGGTGGTGGAGTCCAAGGCAGTGTTGGTTGGTGGTTGCGTCTGAGGCAGAGTTGGGTGGTGGTGTCTGAGGCATTAGTTGATTGGTGGTGTTTGAGGCAGTGGTTGGGTGGTGGTGTCTGACGCAGTGTTGGGTTTTAGTGTCTGAGGCAGTGTTGGGTGGTGGTGTCTGAGGCAATGTTGGGTGGTAGAGTCTGCGGCATTGGATGATTGGTGATGTCTGATGTAGTGTTGGGTGGTGGTGTCTGAGGCATTGTTGGGTGGAGGTGTCTAAGGCAGTGTTGGGTGGTGGTTTCTGATGTAGTGTTGGGTAGTGGTGTCTGAGGCAGTGGATGGGTGGTGGTGTCTGATGTAGTGTTGGGTGGTGGTGATTGAGGCAGTGTTGGGTGGTTGTGTCTGAGGCAGTGTTGGGTAGTGGTATATGAGGAATTGTTGGGTAGTGGTCTTTGGGGAAGTGTTGGGTGGTGGTGACTGAGGCAGTAGTAGGTGGTGGAGTCTGAGGCAATGATGGGTGGTGGTGCCTGAGGCAGTGTTGGGTGGTGTAGTCTGAGGCAGTGTTGGGTGGAAGTGCTTGAGGCAGTTGGTGTGGTGGTGTCTGAGGCAGTGTTGGGTGGTGGTGTCTGAGGTAGTTTTAGGTGGTGGTATCTGAATTAGTGTTGGGTGGTGGTGTCTGAGGCAGTGTTGGGTGATAGTGTCTACGGCAGTGTTGGTTGAGGTTGCGTCTGAGGCAGTGTTGGGTGGTGGTGTCTGAGGAAGTGTTAGGTGGTGGTGTCAAGGCAGTGTTGGTTGGTGGTTGCGTCTGAGGCAATGTTGGGTGGTGGTGTCTGAGGCATTAGTTGATTGGTGGTGTCTGAGGCAGTGGTTGGGTGGTGGTGTCTGAGGCAGTGTTGGGTGGTGGTGTCTGAGGCAGTGGTTGGGTTGTGGTGTCTGAGGCAATTTTGGGTGGTGTTGTCTGAGGCAGTGTTGGGTGGTGTTGTCTGAGGCAATGTTGGGTGGTGGTGTCTGAGGCAATGTTGGGTGGTGTTGTCTGAGGCAGTGTTGGGTGGTGGTGTCTGAGGCAGTGTTGGGTGGTGGTGTCTGAGGCTTTAGTTGTGTGGTGGTGTCTGAGGCAGTGGTTGGGCGGTGGTGTCTGAGGCAGTGTTGGGTAGTGGTTTATGAGAAAGTGTTGGGTGGTGGTGTCTAAGGCAGTGTTGGTTGGTGGTTGTGTCAGGGGCAGTGTTGGGTGGTGGTGTGTGAGGCTTTAGTTGGGTAGTGGTGTCTAAGGCTTTAGTTGGGTGGTGGTGTCTGAGGCAGTGTTGGGTGGTGGTGTCTGAGGCAGTGGATGGGTGGTAGTGTCTGAGGCAGTGTTGTGTGGTGGTGACTGTGGCAGTGTTGGGAGGTGATGTCTGAGGCAGTGTTGGGTGGTGGTGTCTGAGGCAGTGTTGGGTGGTGGGGTCTGATGTAGTGTTGGGTTTTGGTGTCTGAGGCAGTGTTGGGTAGTGGTGTCTGAGGTAATGTTGGGTGGTGGTGTCTGAGGCAGTGTTGGGTGGTGGTGTCTGAGGCAGTGTTTGGTGGTAGTGTCTGAGGCAGGGGATGGGTGGTGGTGTCTGAGGTAGTGTTTGGTCGTGGTGTCTGAGGCAGTGTTGGGTGGTGATGTCTGAGGCAGTGTTGGGTGGTGGTGTCTGAGGCATTGGGTGGGCGGTGGTGTCTGAGGCAGTGTTGGGTTGTAATGTCTGAGGCAGTGTTGGGTGATGGTGTCTGAGGCAGTGTTGGGAGGTGATGTCTGAGGCAGTGTTGGGTGGTGGTGTCTGAGGCAGTGTTGGGTGGTGATGTCTGAGGCAGTGTTGGGTGGTGGTATCTGAGGCAGTATTGGGTGGTGGTGTCTGAGGCAGTGTTGGGTGGTGGTGTCTGAGGCAGTGTTGGGTGGTGGTATCTGAGGCAGTGTTGGGTGGTGGTGTCTGAGGCAATGTTGGGTGGTGGTGTCTGAGACAATGTTGGGTGGTAGAGTCTGCGGCATTGGATGATTGGTGATGTCTGATGTAGTGTTGGGTGGTGGTGTCTGAGGCATTGTTGGGTGGAGGTGTCTAAGGCAGTGTTGGGTGGTGGTGTCTGATGTAGTGTTGGGTAGTGGTGTCTGAGGCAGTGGATGGGTGGTGGTGTCAGATGTAGTGTTGGGTGGTGGTGTCTGAGGCAGTGTTGGGTGGTTGTGTCTGAGGCAGTGTTGGGTAGTGGTATATGAGGAATTGTTGGGTGGTGGTGTCTGGGGAAGTGTTGGGTGGTGGTGACTGAGGCAGTAGTGGGTGGTGGAGTCTGAGGCAATGATGGGTGGTGGTGCCTGAGGCAGTGTTGGGTGGTGTAGTCTGAGGCAGTGTTGGGTGGAAGTGCTTGAGGCAGTTGGTGTGGTGGTGTCTGAGGCAGTGTTGGGTGGTGGTGTCTGAGGTAGTTTTAGGTGGTGGTATCTAAATTAGTGTTGGGTGGTGGTGTCTGAGGCAGTGTTGGGTGATAGTGTCTACGGCAGTGTTGGTTGAGGTTGCGTCTGAGGCAGTGTTGGGAGGTGGTGTCTGAGGAAGTGTTAGGTGGTGGTGTCAAGGCATTGTTGGTTGGTGGTTGCGTCTGAGGCAATGTTGGGTGGTGGTGTCTAAGGCATTAGTTGATTGGTGGTGTCTGAGGCAGTGGTTGGGTGGTGGTGTCTGAGGCAGTGTTGGGTGGTGGTGTCTGAGGCAGTGTTGGGTGGTGGTGTCTGAGGCTTTAGTTGTGTGGTGGTGTCTGAGGCAGTGGTTGGGCGATGGTGTCTGAGGCAGTGTTGGGTAGTGGTTTATGAGAAAGTGTTGGGTGGTGGTGTCTAAGGCAGTGTTGGTTGGTGGTTGTGTCAGGGGCAGTGTTGGGTGGTGGTGTCTGAGGCTTTAGTTGGGTGGTGGTGTCTAAGGCTTTAGTTGGGTGGTGGTGTCTGAGGCAGTGGTTGGGCGGTGGTGTCTGAGGCAGTGTTGGGTGGTGGTGTCTGAGGCAGTGGATAGGTGGTAGTGTCTGAGGCAGTGTTGTGTGGTGGTGACTGTGGCAGTGTTGGGAGGTGATGTCTGAGGCAGTGTTGGGTGGTGGTGTCTGAGGCAGTGTTGGGTGGTGGGGTCTGATGTAGTGTTGGGTTTTGGTGTCTGAGGCAGTGTTGCGTGGTGGTGTCTGAGGTAATGTTGGGTGGTGGTGTCTGAGGCAGTGTTGGGTGGTGGTGTCTGAGGCAGTGTTGGGTGGTAGTGATTGAGGCAGGGGATGGGTGGTGGTGTCTGAGGTAGTGTTGGGTCGTGGTGTCTGAGGCAGTGTTGGGTGGTGATGTCTGATGCAGTGTTGGGTGGTGGTGTCTGAGGCAGTGGGTGGGCGGTGGTGTCTGAGGCAGTGTTGGGTTGTAATGTCTGAGGCAGTGTTGGGTGGTGGTGTCTGAGGCAGTGTTGGGAGGTGATGTCTGAGGCAGTGTTGGGTGGTGGTGTCTGAGGCAGTGTTGGGTGGTGGTGTCTGAGGCAGTGTTGGGTGGTGATGTCTGAGGCAGTGTTGGGTGGTGGTATCTGAGGCAGTATTGGGTGGTGGTGTCTGAGGCAGTGTTGGGTGGTGGTGTCTGAGGCAGTGTTGGGTGGTGGTGTCTGAGGCAGTGTTGGGTCGTGGTATCTGAGGCAGTGTTGGGTGGTGGTGTCTGAGGCAATGTTGTGTGGTGGTGTCTGAGGCAATGTTGGGTGGTGGTGTCTGAGGCAGTGTTGGGTGGTGGTGTCTGATGTAGTGTTGGGTGGTGGTGTCTAAGGCTGTGTTGGGTGGTGGTGTCTGAGGCAATTTTGGGTGGTGGTTTCTGAGGCAGTGTTGGGTGGTGGTGTCTGAGACAGTGTTGGGTGGTGGAGTCCAAGGCAGTGTTGGTTGGTGGTTGCGTCTGAGGCAGAGTTGGGTGGTGGTGTCTGAGGCATTAGTTGATTGGTGGTGTTTGAGGCAGTGGTTGGGTGGTGGTGTCTGACGCAGTGTTGGGTTTTAGTGTCTGAGGCAGTGTTGGGTGGTGGTGTCTGAGGCAATGTTGGGTGGTAGAGTCTGCGGCATTGGATGATTGGTGATGTCTGATGTAGTGTTGGGTGGTGGTGTCTGAGGCATTGTTGGGTGGAGGTGTCTAAGGCAGTGTTGGGTGGTGGTTTCTGATGTAGTGTTGGGTAGTGGTGTCTGAGGCAGTGGATGGGTGGTGGTGTCTGATGTAGTGTTGGGTGGTGGTGTCTGAGGCAGTGTTGGGTGGTTGTGTCTGAGGCAGTGTTGGGTAGTGGTATATGAGGAATTGTTGGGTAGTGGTCTTTGGGGAAGTGTTGGGTGGTGGTGACTGAGGCAGTAGTAGGTGGTGGAGTCTGAGGCAATGATGGGTGGTGGTGCCTGAGGCAGTGTTGGGTGGTGTAGTCTGAGGCAGTGTTGGGTGGAAGTGCTTGAGGCAGTTGGTGTGGTGGTGTCTGAGGCAGTGTTGGGTGGTGGTGTCTGAGGTAGTTTTAGGTGGTGGTATCTGAATTAGTGTTGGGTGGTGGTGTCTGAGGCAGTGTTGGGTGATAGTGTCTACGGCAGTGTTGGTTGAGGTTGCGTCTGAGGCAGTGTTGGGTGGTGGTGTCTGAGGAAGTGTTAGGTGGTGGTGTCAAGGCAGTGTTGGTTGGTGGTTGCGTCTGAGGCAATGTTGGGTGGTGGTGTCTGAGGCATTAGTTGATTGGTGGTGTCTGAGGCAGTGGTTGGGTGGTGGTGTCTGAGGCAGTGTTGGGTGGTGGTGTCTGAGGCAGTGGTTGGGTTGTGGTGTCTGAGGCAATTTTGGGTGGTGTTGTCTGAGGCAGTGTTGGGTGGTGTTGTCTGAGGCAATGTTGGGTGGTGGTGTCTGAGGCAATGTTGGGTGGTGTTGTCTGAGGCAGTGTTGGGTGGTGGTGTCTGAGGCAGTGTTGGGTGGTGGTGTCTGAGGCTTTAGTTGTGTGGTGGTGTCTGAGGCAGTGGTTGGGCGGTGGTGTCTGAGGCAGTGTTGGGTAGTGGTTTATGAGAAAGTGTTGGGTGGTGGTGTCTAAGGCAGTGTTGGTTGGTGGTTGTGTCAGGGGCAGTGTTGGGTGGTGGTGTGTGAGGCTTTAGTTGGGTAGTGGTGTCTAAGGCTTTAGTTGGGTGGTGGTGTCTGAGGCAGTGTTGGGTGGTGGTGTCTGAGGCAGTGGATGGGTGGTAGTGTCTGAGGCAGTGTTGTGTGGTGGTGACTGTGGCAGTGTTGGGAGGTGATGTCTGAGGCAGTGTTGGGTGGTGGTGTCTGAGGCAGTGTTGGGTGGTGGGGTCTGATGTAGTGTTGGGTTTTGGTGTCTGAGGCAGTGTTGGGTAGTGGTGTCTGAGGTAATGTTGGGTGGTGGTGTCTGAGGCAGTGTTGGGTGGTGGTGTCTGAGGCAGTGTTTGGTGGTAGTGTCTGAGGCAGGGGATGGGTGGTGGTGTCTGAGGTAGTGTTTGGTCGTGGTGTCTGAGGCAGTGTTGGGTGGTGATGTCTGAGGCAGTGTTGGGTGGTGGTGTCTGAGGCATTGGGTGGGCGGTGGTGTCTGAGGCAGTGTTGGGTTGTAATGTCTGAGGCAGTGTTGGGTGATGGTGTCTGAGGCAGTGTTGGGAGGTGATGTCTGAGGCAGTGTTGGGTGGTGGTGTCTGAGGCAGTGTTGGGTGGTGATGTCTGAGGCAGTGTTGGGTGGTGGTATCTGAGGCAGTATTGGGTGGTGGTGTCTGAGGCAGTGTTGGGTGGTGGTGTCTGAGGCAGTGTTGGGTGGTGGTATCTGAGGCAGTGTTGGGTGGTGGTGTCTGAGGCAATGTTGGGTGGTGGTGTCTGAGACAATGTTGGGTGGTGGTGTCTGAGGCAGTGTTGGGTGGTGGTGTCTGATGTAGTGTTGGGTGGTGGTGTCTAAGGCAGTGTTGGGTGGTGGTGTCTGAGGCAATGTTGGGTGGTGGTTTCTGAGGCAGTGTTGGGTGGTGGTGTCTGAGGCAGTGTTGGGTGGTGGAGTCCAAGACAGTGTTGGTTGGTGGTTGCGTCTGAGGCAGAGTTGGGTGGTGGTGTCTGAGGCATTAGTTGATTGGTGGTTTCTGAGGCAGTGGTTGGGTGGTGGTGTCTGAGGCAGTGTTGGGTTTTAGTGTCTGAGGCAGTGTTGGGTGGTGGTGTCTGAGGCAATGTTGGGTGGTAGAGTCTGCGGCATTGGATGATTGGTGATGTCTGATGTAGTGTTGGGTGGTGGTGTCTGAGGCATTGTTGGGTGGAGGTGTCTAAGGCAGTGTTGGGTGGTGGTGTCTGATGTAGTGTTGGGTAGTGGTGTCTGAGGCAGTGGATGGGTGGTGTTGTCTGATGTAGTGTTGAGTGGTGGTGTCTGAGGCAGTGTTGGGTGGTTGTGTCTGAGGCAGTGTTGGGTAGTGGTATATGAGGAATTGTTGGGTGGTGGTGTCTGGGGAAGTGTTGGGTGGTGGTGACTGAGGCAGTAGTGGGTGGTGGAGTCTGAGGCAATGATGGGTGGTGGTGCCTGAGGCAGTGTTGGGTGGTGTAGTCTGAGGCAGTGTTGGGTGGAAGTGCTTGAGGCAGTTGGTGTGGTGGTGTCTGAGGCAGTGTTGGGTGGTGGTGTCTGAGGTAGTTTTATGTGGTGGTATCTGAATTAGTGTTGGGTGGTGGTGTCTGAGGCAGTGTTGGGTGATAGTGTCTACGGCAGTGTTGGTTGAGGTTGCGTCTGAGGCAGTGTTAGGTGGTGGTGTCAAGGCAGTGTTGGTTGGTGGTTGCGTCTGAGGCAATGTTGGGTGGTGGTGTCTGAGGCATTAGTTGATTGGTGGTGTCTGAGGCAGTGGTTGGGTGGTGGTGTCTGAGGCAGTGTTGGGTGGTAGTGTCTGAGGCAGTGGTTGGGTTGTGGTGTCTGAGGGAATTTTGGGTTGTGTTGTCTGAGGCAGTGTTGGGTGGTGTTGTCTGAGGCAATGTTGGGTGGTGGTGTCTGAGGCAATGTTGGGTGGTGTTGTCTGAGGCAGTGTTGGGTGGTGGTGTCTGAGGCAGTGTTGGGTGGTGGTGTCTGAGGCTTTAGTTGTGTGGTGGTGTCTGAGGCAGTGGTTGGGCGGTGGTGTCTGAGGCAGTGTTGGGTAGTGGTTTATGAGAAAGTGTTGGGTGGTGGTGTCTAAGGCAGTGTTGGTTGGTGGTTGTGTCAGGGGCAGTGTTGGGTGGTGGTGTCTGAGGCTTTAGTTGGGTGGTGGTGTCTAAGGCTTTAGTTGGGTGGTGGTGTCTGAGGCAGTGGTTGGGCGGTGGTGTCTGAGGCAGTGTTGGGTGGTGGTGTCTGAGGCAGTGGATGGGTGGTAGTGTCTGAGGCAGTGTTGTGTGGTGGTGACTGTGGCAGTGTTGGGAGGTGATGTCTGAGGCAGTGTTGGGTGGTGGTGTCTGAGGCAGTGTTGGGTGGTGGGGTCTGATGTAGTGTTGGGTTTTGGTGTCTGAGGCAGGCTTGGCTGGTGGTGTCTGAGTCAGTGTTGGGTGGTGGTGTCTGAGGCAGTGGTTGGGTGGTGGTGTTTGAGATAGTTTTGTGTGGTGGTGTCTGAGGCAGTGTTGGGTGGTGGTGTCTGAGGCATTGGATGATTTGTGGTGTCTGATGTAGTGTTGGGTGGTGATGTCTGAGGCATTTTTGGGTGGTGGTGTCTAAGGCAGTGTTGGGTGGTGGTGTCTGATGTAGTGTTGGGTGGTGGTGTCTGAGGCAGTGGATGGGTGGTGGTGTCTGATGTAGTGTTGAGTGGTGGTGTCTGAGGCAGTGTTGGGTGGTTGTGTCTGAGGCAGTGTTGGGTAGTGGTATATGAGGAATTGTTGGGTGGTGGTGTCTGGGGAAGTGTTGGGTGGTGGTTGTTGGAAATTTCCAACACTGAATACAACACTGTTGTATTCTCATTAATTATTACTTATTCTACTAATCATTGTAGTGAGTAAAATTAACACAACGTAGAGTTCACATGTACTAATAATTACATCTGTACAATAAGGCTAGAATTCTTACGTCACCCGACGCCAGTATTGCGTCAGATTCCATTGTAATAAACACATTTATATCCATTGTGTCTGAGAATTGAATTTGATTCTCTATAAACAACGGTGTTCTGTGTGATAATTAATTACAGATAAACTGATCTCCAACTAAAGCCAAATAGAGCGTTTATAATTATAGCTGTTATCTAGTAATAAAATTAACGTCACGCGTGAATGCCCTGGAGAGATTATAATTCTTCTCCATTGTTCGTTTACTATCATAAAACGGACAAATAATAATATTTAACTCCTCCAAATAATAAACCCATCCTAATCCGAGCATTTCAAGCACAACTGCAAGAAATGACAATATCCATAATAAATAATTTGTTTAACAAACGCGGGACGCGGAGCGGGGCGGAAGAGACGCCAGTCCACGTGTTGAAGCGCTCACGAGTAGACGTGTTCACGTGGTGCTCACGAGGAGACGCCATTACCCAGCCACCAGGGTAAACGCTATCAAATCTCCAGAAGAAAGTCGCCACTGTGAGGTGTGAAGAACCTTGCAGACAATACCTTCACCTGGTGTCAGTGTCATTTACGGAACCTGTTAAATTTGGTTCTATGTAACTCCACGTGACCAGCCAGTGAAGCGCGTCAGTATCTAGGATAGGCTAGACCAGAGCCTAGGACGCGAATTTCGGCAAGCCTTAACTTACACAGTGCCCATATTAGCTAAGTATCCTTATCCTTATTTGATGCATCTAATGGGGGTTAGGTTTATAGCTGGGTAGCTTGTCGTGACGACGTATGACAACTAAAAACTACAGGTTATTATTTCCTGATGTTAATCTCGTTTTCTTGAATATAGATTCCTAGTAGTTTAATTTGTTACTACTGAAACTAATTTGATTTACAGCGTGGGTGAAGATTTCTTCGTGCTGTCATTCCCATGTTAACCACCTCCCAGTGTTCCATGACGAGTCCAGGGGAATCAGAAGACGAGTCGTAACTAACTTCTAAGGAATCGTCATTAAGCTAAGATTTCTTTGTATTCCTTGAATTATTATCTGTACTCTTTTACATGCAGAACCCTGTTCATTGGATTAACATGTCTTTATTATAATTATTATTATACATATTTATAATCTATGTTCCCATTAGTGATAATGATGATGATTTCATAAATATTCATAGGATTACATTATTATACATTGGACTGGTGAACGAACCACACTAGTTCCTGGAGGTACTGAGTTCCAATGATACCCCCCCAATGTAGGTGTTTGAGGCTTTGATTCATTTAATTATACAGCCCATTAATTATTTCAATGATCATATTCTCTAGTATTTTATCCATAGTTACTGGTTCATCTAGAATTTTCTAATGATCATATTTTCTCAGTTTCCCTCTTTTACTATAAAAGTGGGTGGTCCTTCGTAATTAATTCTACTATATTAATATTTAAATAATTAGAGTCAAGCTCCAAATGTCCCACAGTGGTGACTGAGGCAGTAGTGGGTGGTGGAGTCTGAGGCAGTGTTGGGTGGTAGTGTCTGCGGCAGTGTTGGGTGGAAGTGCTTGAGGCAGTTGGTGTGGTGGTGTCTGAGGCAGTGTTGGGTGGTGGTGTCTGAGGTAGTTTTATGTGGTGGTATCTGAATTAGTGTTGGGAGGTGGTGTCTGAGGCAGTGTTGGGTGGTAGTGTCTAAGGCAGTGTTGGTTGAGGTTGCGTCTAAGGCAGTGTTGGGTGGTGGTGTCTGAGGAAGTGTTAGGTGGTGGTGTCCAAGGCAGTGTTGGTTGGTGGTTGCGTCTGAAGCAATGTTGGGTGGTGGTGTCTGAGGCATTAGTTGATTGGTGGTGTCTGAGGCAGTGGTTGGGTGGTGGTGTCTGAGGCAGTGTTGGGTGGTGGTGTCTGAGGCAGTGGTTGGGTGGTGGTGTCTGAGGCAATTTTGGGTGGTGTTGTCTGAGGCAGTGTTGGGTGGTGTTGTCTGAGGCAGTGTTGGGTGGTGGTGTCTGAGGCAGTGTTGGGTGGTGGTGTCTGAGGCAGTGTTGGGTGGTGGTGTATGAGGCAGTGATGGGTGGTGGTGTCTGAGGCAGTGTTGGGTGGTGGTGTCTGAGGCAGTGTTGGGTGGTGGTGTCTGAGGCAGTGTTGGGTGGTGGTGACCTGAGGCAGGTTTCGGTGGTGGTGTCTGAGTCAGTGTTGGGTGGTGGTGTCTGAGGCAGTGGTTGGGTGGTGGTGTCTGAGGCAGTGGATGGGTGGTGGTGTCTGAGGCAAAGGATGGGTGGTGGTGTCTGATGTAGTGTTGGGTGGTGGTGTCTGAGGCAGTGATGGGTGGTGGTGTCTGAGGCAGTGTTGGGTGGTGGTGTCTGAGGCAGTGTTGGGTGGTGGTGTCTGAGGCAGTGTTGGGTGGTAGTGTCTGAGGCAGGGGATGGGTGGTGGTGTCTGAGGTAGTGTTGGGTCGTGGTGCCTGAGGCAGTGTTGGGTGGTGGTGTCTGAGGCAGGTTTCGGTGGTGGTGTCTGAGTCAGTGTTGGGTGGTGGTGTCTGAGTCAGTGTTGGGAGGTGGTTTCTGAGGCAGTGGTTGGGTGGTGGTGTCTGAGGCAAAGGATGGGTGATGGTGTCTGATGTAGTGTTGGGTGGTGGTGTTTGAGGCACTGTTGGGTGGTGGTGTCTGAGGCAATGTTGGGTGGTGTTGTCTGAGGCAGTGTTGGGTGGTGGTGTCTGAGGCAGTGTTGGGAGGTGGTGTCTGAGGCAGTGTTGGGTGGTGTTGTCCGAGGCAGTGTTTGGTGGTGGTGTCTGAAGCAGTGTTGGGTGGTAGTGTCTGAGGCAGTGTTGGGTGGTGATGTCTGAGATAGTGTTGGGTGGTGGTTTCTGAGGCAGTGTTGGGTGGTTGTGTCAGAGGCAGTGTTGGGTGGTGGTGTCTGAGGTTTTAGTTGTGTGGTGGTGTCTGAAGCAGTGGTTGGGCGGTGGTATCTGAGGCAGTGTTGGGTAGTGGTTTATGAGAAAGTGTTGGGTGGTGGTGTCTAAGGCAGTGTTGGTTGGTGGTTGTGTCAGAGGCAGTGTTGGGTGGTTGTGTCAGAGGCAGTGTTGGGTGGTGGTGTCTGAGGCTTTAGTTGTGTGGTGGTGTCTGAGGCAGTGGTTGGGCGGTGGTGTCTAAGGCAGTGTTGGGTAGTGGTTTATGAGAAAGTGTTGGATGGTGGTGTCTAAGGCAGTGTTGGTTGGTGGTTGTGTCAGGGGCAGTGTTGGGTGGTGGTGTCTGAGGCTTTAGTTGGGTGGTGGTGTCTGAGGCTTTAGTTGGGTGGTGGTGTCTGAGGCAGTGGTTGGGCGGTGGTGTCTGAGGCAGTGTTGGGTGGTGGTGTCTGAGGCAGTGGATGGGTGGTAGTGTCTGAGGCAGTGTTGTGTGGTGGTGACTGTGACAGTGTTGGGAGGTGATGTCTGAGGCAGTGTTGGGTGGTGGTGTCTGAGGCAGTGTTGGGTGGTGGGGTCTGATGTAGTGTTGGGTTTTGGTGTCTGAGGCAGTGTTGGGTGGTGGTGTCTGAGGCAGTGTTGGGTGGTAGTGTCTGAGGCAGGGGATGGGTGGTGGTGTCTGAGGTAGTGTTGGGTCGTGGTGTCTGAGGCAGTGTTGGGTGGTGATGTCTGAGGCAGTGTTGGGTGGTGGTGTCTGAGGCAGTGGGTGGGCGGTGGTGTCTGAGGCAGTGTTGGGTTGTAATGTCTGAGGCAGTGTTGGGTGGTGGTGTCTGAGGCAGTGTTGGGAGGTGATGTCTGAGGCAGTGTTGGGTGGTGGTGTCTGAGGCAGTGTTGGGTCGTGGTATCTGAGGCAGTGTTGGGTGGTGGTGTCTGAGGCAATGTTGTGTGGTGGTGTCTGAGGCAATGTTGGGTGGTGGTGTCTGAGGCAGTGTTGGGTGGTGGTGTCTGATGTAGTGTTGGGTGGTGGTGTCTAAGGCTGTGTTGGGTGGTGGTGTCTGAGGCAATGTTGGGTGGTGGTTTCTGAGGCAGTGTTGGGTGGTGGTGTCTGAGGCAGTGTTGGGTGGTGGAGTCCAAGGCAGTGTTGGTTGGTGGTTGCGTCTGAGGCAGAGTTGGGTGGTGGTGTCTGAGGCATTAGTTGATTGGTGGTGTCTGAGGCAGTGGTTGGGTGGTGGTGTCTGACGCAGTGTTGGGTTTTAGTGTCTGAGGCAGTGTTGGGTGGTAGAGTCTGCGGCATTGGATGATTGGTGATGTCTGATGTAGTGTTGGGTGGTGGTGTCTGAGGCATTGTTGGGTGGAGGTGTCTAAGGCAGTGTTGGGTGGTGGTTTCTGATGTAGTGTTGGGTAGTGGTGTCTGAGGCAGTGGATGGGTGGTGGTGTCTGATGTAGTGTTGGGTGGTGGTGTCTGAGGCAGTGTTGGGTGGTTGTGTCTGAGGCAGTGTTGGGTAGTGGTATATGAGGAATTGTTGGGTAGTGGTCTTTGGGGAAGTGTTGGGTGGTGGTGACTGAGGCAGTAGTGGGTGGTGGAGTCTGAGGCAATGATGGGTGGTGGTGCCTGAGGCAGTGTTGGGTGGTGTAGTCTGAGGCAGTGTTGGGTGGAAGTGCTTGAGGCAGTTGGTGTGGTGGTGTCTGAGGCAGTGTTGGGTGGTGGTGTCTGAGGTAGTTTTAGGTGGTGGTATCTGAATTAGTGTTGGGTGGTGGTGTCTGAGGCAGTGTTGGGTGATAGTGTCTACGGCAGTGTTGGTTGAGGTTGCGTCTGAGGCAGTGTTGGGTGGTGGTGTCTGAGGAAGTGTTAGGTGGTGGTGTCAAGGCAGTGTTGGTTGGTGGTTGCGTCTGAGGCAATGTTGGGTGGTGGTGTCTGAGGCATTAGTTGATTGGTGGTGTCTGAGGCAGTGGTTGGGTGGTGGTGTCTGAGGCAGTGTTGGGTGGTGGTGTCTGAGGCAGTGGTTGGGTTGTGGTGTCTGAGGCAATTTTGGGTTTTGTTGTCTGAGGCAGTGTTGGGTGGTGTTGTCTGAGGCAATGTTGGGTGGTGGTGTCTGAGGCAATGTTGGGTGGTGTTGTCTGAGGCAGTGTTGGGTGGTGGTGTCTGAGGCAGTGTTGGGTGGTGGTGTCTGAGGCTTTAGTTGTGTGGTGGTGTCTGAGGCAGTAGTTGGGCGGTGGTGTCTGAGGCAGTGTTGGGTGGTGGTGTCTGAGGCAGTGGATGGGTGGAAGTGTCTGAGGCAGTGTTGTACTCACCTAGTTGTACTCACCTAGTTGTGTTTGCGGGGGTTGAGCTCTGGCTCTTTGGTCCCGCCTCTCAACCGTCAATCAACAGGTGTACAGATTCCTGAGCCTATCGGGCTCTGTCATATCTACACTTGAAACTGTGTATGGAGTCAGCCTCCACCACATCACCCCCTAATGCATTCCATTTGTCAACCACTCTGACACTAAAAAAGTTCTTTCTAATATCTCTGTGGCTCATTTGGGCACTCAGTTTCCACCTGTGTCCCCTTGTGCGTGTTCCCCTTGTGTTAAATAGACTGTCTTTATCTACCCTATCAATCCCCTTCAGAATCTTGAATGTGGTGATCATGTCCCCCCTAACTCTTCTGTCTTCCAGCGAAGTGAGGTTTAATTCCCGTAGTCTCTCCTCGTAGCTCATACCTCTCAGCTCGGGTACTAGTCTGGTGGCAAACCTTTGAACCTTTTCCAGTTTAGTCTTATCCTTGACTAGATATGGACTCCATGCTGGGGCTGCATACTCCAGGATTGGCCTGACATATGTGGTATACAAAGTTCTGAATGATTCTTTACACAAGTTTCTGAATGCCGTTCGTATGTTGGCCAGCCTGGCATATGCCGCTGATGTTATCCGCTTGATATGTGCTGCAGGAGACAGGTCTGGCGTGATATCAACCCCCAAGTCTTTTTCCTTCTCTGACTCCTGAAGAATTTCCTCTCCCAGATGATACCTTGTATCTGGCCTCCTGCTCCCTACACCTATCTTCATTACATTACATTTGGTTGGGTTAAACTCTAACAACCATTTGTTCGACCATTCCTTCAGCTTGTCTAGGTCTTCTTGAAGCCTCAAACAGTCCTCTTCTGTTTTAATCCTTCTCATAATTTTAGCATCGTCCGCAAACATTGAGAGAAATGAATCGATACCCTCCGGGAGATCATTTACATATATCAGAAACAAGATAGGACCGAGTACAGAGCCCTGTGGGACTCCACTGGTGACTTCACGCCAATCGGAGGTCTCACCCCTCACCGTAACTCTCTGCTTCCTATTGCTTAGATACTCCCTTATCCACTGGAGCACCTTACCAGCTACACCTGCCTGTCTCTCCAGCTTATGTACCAGCCTCTTATGCGGTACTGTGTCAAAGGCTTTCCGACAATCCAAGAAAATGCAGTCCGCCCAGCCCTCTCTTTCTTGCTTAATCTGTGTCACCTGATCGTAGAATTCTATCAAGCCTGTAAGGCAAGATTTACCCTCCCTGAATCCATGTTGGCGATTTGTCACGAAGTCCCTTCTCTCCAGATGTGTTACCAGGTTTTTTCTCACGATCTTCTCCATCACCTTGCATGGTATACAAGTCAAGGACACTGGCCTGTAGTTCAGTGCCTCTTGTCTGTCGCCCTTTTTGTATATTGGGACCACATTCGCCGTCTTCCATATTTCTGGTAGGTCTCCCGTCTCTAGTGATTTACTATACACTATGGAGAGTGGCAAGCAAAGTGCCTCTGCACACTCTTTCAGTACCCATGGTGAGATCCCATCTGGACCAACCGCCTTTCTAACATCCAGATCCAGCAGGTGTCTCTTGACCTCCTCTCTCGTAATTTCGAACTCCTCCAAGGCCGCCTGGTTTACTTCCCTTTCTCCTAGCACAGTGACCTCACCCTGTTCTATTGTGAAGACCTCCTGGAACCTCTTGTTGAGTTCCTCACACACCTCTCTGTCATTCTCTGTATACCTGTCCTCGCCTGTTCTAAGTTTCAATACCTGTTCTTTCACTGTTGTTTTCCTTCTGATGTGACTGTGGAGTAGCTTTGGTTCGGTCTTAATTGTGTGGTGGTGACTGTGGCAGTGTTGGGAGGTGATGTCTGAGGCAGTGTTGGGTGGTGGTGTCTGAGGCAGTGTTGGGTGGTGGGGTCTGATGTAGTGTTGGGTTTTGGTGTCTGAGGCAGTGTTGGGTGGTGGTGTCTGAGGTAATGTTGGGTGGTGGTGTCTGAGGCAATGTTGGGTGGTGGTGTCTGAGGCAGTGTTGGGTGGTGGTGTCTGAGGCAGTGTTGGGTGGTGGTCTCTGAGGCAGTGTTGGGTGGTGGTGTCTGAGGCAGTGTTGGGTGGTGGTGTCTGAGGCAGTGTTGGGAGGTGATGTCTGAGGCAGTGTTGGGTGGTGGTGTCTGAGGCAGTGTTGGGTCGTGGTATCTGAGGCAGTGTTGGGTGGTGGTGTCTGAGGCAATGTTGTGTGGTGGTGTCTGAGGCAATGTTGGGTGGTGGTGTCTGAGGCAGTGTTGGGTGGTGGTGTCTGATGTAGTGTTGGGTGGTGGTGTCTAAGGCTGTGTTGGGTGGTGGTGTCTGAGGCAATGTTGGGTGGTGGTTTCTGAGGCAGTGTTGGGTGGTGGTGTCTGAGGCAGTGTTGGGTGGTGGAGTCCAAGGCAGTGTTGGTTGGTGGTTGCGTCTGAGGCAGAGTTGGGTGGTGGTGTCTGAGGCATTAGTTGATTGGTGGTGTCTGAGGCAGTGGTTGGGTGGTGGTGTCTGACGCAGTGTTGGGTTTTAGTGTCTGAGGCAGTGTTGGGTGGTAGAGTCTGCGGCATTGGATGATTGGTGATGTCTGATGTAGTGTTGGGTGGTGGTGTCTGAGGCATTGTTGGGTGGAGGTGTCTAAGGCAGTGTTGGGTGGTGGTTTCTGATGTAGTGTTGGGTAGTGGTGTCTGAGGCAGTGGATGGGTGGTGGTGTCTGATGTAGTGTTGGGTGGTGGTGTCTGAGGCAGTGTTGGGTGGTTGTGTCTGAGGCAGTGTTGGGTAGTGGTATATGAGGAATTGTTGGGTAGTGGTCTTTGGGGAAGTGTTGGGTGGTGGTGACTGAGGCAGTAGTGGGTGGTGGAGTCTGAGGCAATGATGGGTGGTGGTGCCTGAGGCAGTGTTGGGTGGTGTAGTCTGAGGCAGTGTTGGGTGGAAGTGCTTGAGGCAGTTGGTGTGGTGGTGTCTGAGGCAGTGTTGGGTGGTGGTGTCTGAGGTAGTTTTAGGTGGTGGTATCTGAATTAGTGTTGGGTGTTGGTGTCTGAGGCAGTGTTGGGTGATAGTGTCTACGGCAGTGTTGGTTGAGGTTGCGTCTGAGGCAGTGTTGGGTGGTGGTGTCTGAGGAAGTGTTAGGTGGTGGTGTCAAGGCAGTGTTGGTTGGTGGTTGCGTCTGAGGCAATGTTGGGTGGTGGTGTCTGAGGCATTAGTTGATTGGTGGTGTCTGAGGCAGTGGTTGGGTGGTGGTGTCTGAGGCAGTGTTGGGTGGTGGTGTCTGAGGCAGTGGTTGGGTTGTGGTGTCTGAGGCAATTTTGGGTTTTGTTGTCTGAGGCAGTGTTGGGTGGTGTTGTCTGAGGCAATGTTGGGTGGTGGTGTCTGAGGCAATGTTGGGTGGTGTTGTCTGAGGCAGTGTTGGGTGGTGGTGTCTGAGGCAGTGTTGGGTGGTGGTGTCTGAGGCTTTAGTTGTGTGGTGGTGTCTGAGGCAGTGGTTGGGCTGTGGTGTCTGAGGCAGTGTTGGGTGGTGGTGTCTGAGGCAGTGGATGGGTGGTAGTGTCTGAGGCAGTGTTGTGTGGTGGTGACTGTGGCAGTGTTGGGAGGTGATGTCTGAGGCAGTGTTGGGTGGTGGTGTCTGAGGCAGTGTTGGGTGGTGGGGTCTGATGTAGTGTTGGGTTTTGGTGTCTGAGGCAGTGTTGGGTGGTGGTGTCTGAGGTAATGTTGGGTGGTGGTGTCTGAGGCAATGTTGGGTGGTGGTGTCTGAGGCAGTGTTGGGTGGTGGTGTCTGAGGCAGTGTTGGGTGGTGGTGTCTGAGGCAGTGTTGGGTGGTGGTGTCTGAGGCAGTGTTGGGTGGTGGTGTCTGAGGCAGTGTTGGGTGGTGGTGTCTGAGGCATTGGATGATTGGTGGTGTCTGATGTAGTGTTGGGTGGTGGTGTCTGAGGCATTGTTGGGTGGAGGTGTCTAAGGCAGTGTTGGGTGGTGGTGTCTGATGTAGTGTTGGGTGGTGGTGTCTGAGGCAGTGTTGGGTGGTTGTGTCTGAGGCAGTGTTGGGTAGTGGTATATGAGGAATTGTTGGGTGGTGGTGTCTGGGGAAGGGTTGGGTAGTGGTGACTGAGGCAGTAGTGGGTGGTGGAGTTTGAGGCAATGATGGGTGGTGGTGCCTGAGGCAGTGTTGGGTGGTGGTGTCTGAGGTAGTTTTAGGTGGTGGTATCTGAATTAGTGTTGGGTGGTGGTGTCTGAGGCAGTGTTGGGTGATAGTGTCTAAGGCAGTGTTGGTGGAGGTTGCGTCTGAGGCAGTGTTGGGTGGTGGTGTCTGAGGAAGTGTTAGGTGGTGGTGTCAAGGCAGTGTTGGTTGGTGGTTGTGTTTGAGGCAATGTTGGGTGGTGGTGTCTGAGGCAGTGGTTGTGTGGTGGTGTCTGAGGCATTAGTTGATTGGTGGTGTCTGAGGCAGTGGTTGGGTGGTGGTGTCTGAGGCAGTGTTGGGTGGTGTTGTCTGAGGCAGTGTTGGGTGGTGGTGTCTGAGGCAATGTTGGGTGGTGTTGTCTGAGGCAGTGTTGGGTGGTGGTGTCTGAGGCAGTGTTGGGTGGTGGTGTCTGTGGCAGTGATGGGTGGTGGTGTCTGAGGCAGTGTTGGGTGGTGGTGTCTGAGGCAGTGTTGGGTGGTAGTGTCTGAGGCAGGGGATGGGTGGTGGTGTCTGAGGTAGTGTTGGGTCGTGGTGTCTGAGGCAGTGTTGGGTGGTGATGTCTGAGGCAGTGTTGGGTGGTGGTGTCTGAGGCAGTGTTGGGTGGTAGTGTCTGAGGCAGGGGATGGGTGGTGGTGTCTGAGGTAGTGTTGGGTCGTGGTGTCTGAGGCAGTGTTGGGTGGTGATGTCTGAGGCAGTGTTGGGTGGTGGTGTCTGAGGCAGTGGGTGGGCGGTGGTGTCTGAGGCAGTGTTGGGTTGTAATGTCTGAGGCAGTGTTGGGTGGTGGTGTCTGAGGCAGTGTTGGGAGGTGATGTCTGAGGCAGTGTTGGGTGGTGGTGTCTGAGGCAGTGTTGGGTCGTGGTATCTGAGGCAGTGTTGGGTGGTGGTGTCTGAGGCAATGTTGTGTGGTGGTGTCTGAGGCAATGTTGGGTGGTGGTGTCTGAGGCAGTGTTGGGTGGTGGTGTCTGATGTAGTGTTGGGTGGTGGTGTCTAAGGCTGTGTTGGGTGGTGGTGTCTGAGGCAATGTTGGGTGGTGGTTTCTGAGGCAGTGTTGGGTGGTGGTGTCTGAGGCAGTGTTGGGTGGTGGAGTCCAAGGCAGTGTTGGTTGGTGGTTGCGTCTGAGGCAGAGTTGGGTGGTGGTGTCTGAGGCATTAGTTGATTGGTGGTGTCTGAGGCAGTGGTTGGGTGGTGGTGTCTGACGCAGTGTTGGGTTTTAGTGTCTGAGGCAGTGTTGGGTGGTAGAGTCTGCGGCATTGGATGATTGGTGATGTCTGATGTAGTGTTGGGTGGTGGTGTCTGAGGCATTGTTGGGTGGAGGTGTCTAAGGCAGTGTTGGGTGGTGGTTTCTGATGTAGTGTTGGGTAGTGGTGTCTGAGGCAGTGGATGGGTGGTGGTGTCTGATGTAGTGTTGGGTGGTGGTGTCTGAGGCAGTGTTGGGTGGTTGTGTCTGAGGCAGTGTTGGGTAGTGGTATATGAGGAATTGTTGGGTAGTGGTCTTTGGGGAAGTGTTGGGTGGTGGTGACTGAGGCAGTAGTTGGTGGTGGAGTCTGAGGCAATGATGGGTGGTGGTGCCTGAGGCAGTGTTGGGTGGTGTAGTCTGAGGCAGTGTTGGGTGGAAGTGCTTGAGGCAGTTGGTGTGGTGGTGTCTGAGGCAGTGTTGGGTGGTGGTGTCTGAGGTAGTTTTAGGTGGTGGTATCTGAATTAGTGTTGGGTGGTGGTGTCTGAGGCAGTGTTGGGTGATAGTGTCTACGGCAGTGTTGGTTGAGGTTGCGTCTGAGGCAGTGTTGGGTGGTGGTGTCTGAGGAAGTGTTAGGTGGTGGTGTCAAGGCAGTGTTGGTTGGTGGTTGCGTCTGAGGCAATGTTGGGTGGTGGTGTCTGAGGCAGTGTTGGGTGGTGATGTCTGAGGCAGTGTTGAGTGGTGGTGTCTGAGGCAGTGGGTGGGCGGTGGTGTCTGAGGCAGTGTTGGGTTGTAATGTCTGAGGCAGTGTTGGGTGGTGGTGTCTGAGGCAGTGTTGGGAGGTGATGTCTGAGGCAGTGTTGGGTGGTGGTGTCTGAGGCAGTGTTGGGTCGTGGTATCTGAGGCAGTGTTGGGTGGTGGTGTCTGAGGCAATGTTGTGTGGTGGTGTCTGAGGCAATGTTGGGTGGTGGTGTCTGAGGCAGTGTTGGGTGGTGGTGTCTGATGTAGTGTTGGGTGGTGGTGTCTAAGGCTGTGTTGGGTGGTGGTGTCTGAGGCAATGTTGGGTGGTGGTTTCTGAGGCAGTGTTGGGTGGTGGTGTCTGAGGCAGTGTTGGGTGGTGGAGTCCAAGGCAGTGTTGGTTGGTGGTTGCGTCTGAGGCAGAGTTGGGTGGTGGTGTCTGAGGCATTAGTTGATTGGTGGTGTCTGAGGCAGTGGTTGGGTGGTGGTGTCTGACGCAGTGTTGGGTTTTAGTGTCTGAGGCAGTGTTGGGTGGTAGAGTCTGCGGCATTGGATGATTGGTGATGTCTGATGTAGTGTTGGGTGGTGGTGTCTGAGGCATTGTTGGGTGGAGGTGTCTAAGGCAGTGTTGGGTGGTGGTTTCTGATGTAGTGTTGGGTAGTGGTGTCTGAGGCAGTGGATGGGTGGTGGTGTCTGATGTAGTGTTGGGTGGTGGTGTCTGAGGCAGTGTTGGGTGGTTGTGTCTGAGGCAGTGTTGGGTAGTGGTATATGAGGAATTGTTGGGTAGTGGTCTTTGGGGAAGTGTTGGGTGGTGGTGACTGAGGCAGTAGTGGGTGGTGGATTCTGAGGCAATGATGGGTGGTGGTGCCTGAGGCAGTGTTGGGTGGTGTAGTCTGAGGCAGTGTTGGGTGGAAGTGCTTGAGGCAGTTGGTGTGGTGGTGTCTGAGGCAGTGTTGGGTGGTGGTGTCTGAGGTAGTTTTAGGTGGTGGTATCTGAATTAGTGTTGGGTGGTGGTGTCTGAGGCAGTGTTGGGTGATAGTGTCTACGGCAGTGTTGGTTGAGGTTGCGTCTGAGGCAGTGTTGCGTGGTGGTGTCTGAGGAAGTGTTAGGTGGTGGTGTCAAGGCAGTGTTGGTTGGTGGTTGCGTCTGAGGCAATGTTGGGTGGTGGTGTCTGAGGCATTAGTTGATTGGTGGTGTCTGAGGCAGTGGTTGGGTGGTGGTGTCTGAGGCAGTGTTGGGTGGTGGTGTCTGAGGCAGTGGTTGGGTTGTGGTGTCTGAGGCAATTTTGGGTTTTGTTGTCTGAGGCAGTGTTGGGTGGTGTTGTCTGAGGCAATGTTGGGTGGTGGTGTCTGAGGCAATGTTGGGTGGTGTTGTCTGAGGCAGTGTTGGGTGGTGGTGTCTGAGGCAGTGTTGGGTGGTGGTGTCTGAGGCTTTAGTTGTGTGGTGGTGTCTGAGGCAGTAGTTGGGCGGTGGTGTCTGAGGCAGTGTTGGGTGGTGGTGTCTGAGGCAGTGGATGGGTGGTAGTGTCTGAGGCAGTGTTGTGTGGTGGTGACTGTGGCAGTGTTGGGAGGTGATGTCTGAGGCAGTGTTGGGTGGTGGTGTCTGAGGCAGTGTTGGGTGGTGGGGTCTGATGTAGTGTTGGGTTTTGGTGTCTGAGGCAGTGTTGGGTGGTGGTGTCTGAGGTCATGTTGGGTGGTGGTGTCTGAGGCAATGTTGGGTGGTGGTGTCTGAGGCAGTGTTGGGTGGTGGTGTCTGAGGCAGTGTTGGGTGGTGGTCTCTGAGGCAGTGTTGGGTGGTGGTGTCTGAGGCAGTGTTGGGTGGTGGTGTCTGAGGCAGTGTTGGGAGGTGATGTCTGAGGCAGTGTTGGGTGGTGGTGTCTGAGGCAGTGTTGGGTCGTGGTATCTGAGGCAGTGTTGGGTGGTGGTGTCTGAGGCAATGTTGTGTGGTGGTGTCTGAGGCAATGTTGGGTGGTGGTGTCTGAGGCAGTGTTGGGTGGTGGTGTCTGATGTAGTGTTGGGTGGTGGTGTCTAAGGCTGTGTTGGGTGGTGGTGTCTGAGGCAATGTTGGGTGGTGGTTTCTGAGGCAGTGTTGGGTGGTGGTGTCTGAGGCAGTGTTGGGTGGTGGAGTCCAAGGCAGTGTTGGTTGGTGGTTGCGTCTGAGGCAGAGTTGGGTGGTGGTGTCTGAGGCATTAGTTGATTGGTGGTGTCTGAGGCAGTGGTTGGGTGGTGGTGTCTGACACAGTGTTGGGTTTTAGTGTCTGAGGCAGTGTTGGGTGGTAGAGTCTGCGGCATTGGATGATTGGTGATGTCTGATGTAGTGTTGGGTGGTGGTGTCTGAGGCATTGTTGGGTGGAGGTGTCTAAGGCAGTGTTGGGTGGTGGTTTCTGATGTAGTGTTGGGTAGTGGTGTCTGAGGCAGTGGATGGGTGGTGGTGTCTGATGTAGTGTTGGGTGGTGGTGTCTGAGGCAGTGTTGGGTGGTTGTGTCTGAGGCAGTGTTGGGTAGTGGTATATGAGGAATTGTTGGGTAGTGGTCTTTGGGGAAGTGTTGGGTGGTGGTGACTGAGGCAGTAGTGGGTGGTGGAGTCTGAGGCAATGATGGGTGGTGGTGCCTGAGGCAGTGTTGGGTGGTGTAGTCTGAGGCAGTGTTGGGTGGAAGTGCTTGAGGCAGTTGGTGTGGTGGTGTCTGAGGCAGTGTTGGGTGGTGGTGTCTGAGGTAGTTTTAGGTGGTGGTATCTGAATTAGTGTTGGGTGGTGGTGTCTGAGGCAGTGTTGGGTGATAGTGTCTACGGCAGTGTTGGTTGAGGTTGCGTCTGAGGCAGTGTTGGGTGGTGGTGTCTGAGGAAGTGTTAGGTGGTGGTGTCAAGGCAGTGTTGGTTGGTGGTTGCGTCTGAGGCAATGTTGGGTGGTGGTGTCTGAGGCATTAGTTGATTGGTGGTGTCTGAGGCAGTGGTTGGGTGGTGGTGTCTGAGGCAGTGTTGGGTGGTGGTGTCTGAGGCAGTGGTTGGGTTGTGGTGTCTGAGGCAATTTTGGGTTTTGTTGTCTGAGGCAGTGTTGGGTGGTGTTGTCTGAGGCAATGTTGGGTGGTGGTGTCTGAGGCAATGTTGGGTGGTGTTGTCTGAGGCAGTGTTGGGTGGTGGTGTCTGAGGCAGTGTTGGGTGGTGGTGTCTGAGGCTTTAGTTGTGTGGTGGTGTCTGAGGCAGTGGTTGGGCTGTGGTGTCTGAGGCAGTGTTGGGTGGTGGTGTCTGAGGCAGTGGATGGGTGGTAGTGTCTGAGGCAGTGTTGTGTGGTGGTGACTGTGGCAGTGTTGGGAGGTGATGTCTGAGGCAGTGTTGGGTGGTGGTGTCTGAGGCAGTGTTGGGTGGTGGGGTCTGATGTAGTGTTGGGTTTTGGTGTCTGAGGCAGTGTTGGGTGGTGGTATCTGAGGTAATGTTTTGTGGTGGTGTCTGAGGCAATGTTGGGTGGTGGTGTCTGAGGCAGTGTTGGGTGGTGGTGTCTGAGGCAGTGTTGGGTGGTGGTGTCTGAGGCAGTGTTGGGTGGTGGTGTCTGAGGCAGTGTTGGGTGGTGGTGTCTGAGGCAGTGTTGGGTGGTGGTGTCTGAGGCATTGGATGATTGGTGGTGTCTGATGTAGTGTTGGGTGGTGGTGTCTGAGGCATTGTTGGGTGGAGGTGTCTAAGGCAGTGTTGGGTGGTGGTGTCTGATGTAGTGTTGGGTGGTGGTGTCTGAGGCAGTGTTGGGTGGTTGTGTCTGAGGCAGTGTTGGGTAGTGGTATATGAGGAATTGTTGGGTGGTGGTGTCTGGGGAAGGGTTGGGTAGTGGTGACTGAGGCAGTAGTGGGTGGTGGAGTTTGAGGCAATGATGGGTGGTGGTGCCTGAGGCAGTGTTTGGTGGTGGTGTCTGAGGTAGTTTTAGGTGGTGGTATCTGAATTAGTGTTGGGTGGTGGTGTCTGAGGCAGTGTTGGGTGATAGTGTCTAAGGCAGTGTTGGTGGAGGTTGCGTCTGAGGCAGTGTTGGGTGGTGGTGTCTGAGGAAGTGTTAGGTGGTGGTGTCAAGGCAGTGTTGGTTGGTGGTTGTGTCTGAGGCAATGTTGGGTGGTGGTGTCTGAGGCAGTGGTTGTGTGGTGGTGTCTGAGGCATTAGTTGATTGGTGGTGTCTGAGGCAGTGGTTGGGTGGTGGTGTCTGAGGCAGTGTTGGGTGGTGTTGTCTGAGGCAGTGTTGGGTGGTGGTGTCTGAGGCAATGTTGGGTGGTGTTGTCTGAGGCAGTGTTGGGTGGTGGTGTCTGAGGCAGTGTTGGGTGGTGGTGTCTGTGGCAGTGATGGGTGGTGGTGTCTGAGGCAGTGTTGGGTGGTGGTGTCTGAGGCAGTGTTGGGTGGTAGTGTCTGAGGCAGGGGATGGGTAGTGGTGTCTGAGGTAGTGTTGGGTCGTGGTGTCTGAGGCAGTGTTGGGTGGTGATGTCTGAGGCAGTGTTGGGTGGTGGTGTCTGAGGCAGTGGGTGGGCGGTGGTGTCTGAGGCAGTGTTGGGGTGTAATGTCTGAGGCAGTGTTGGGTGGTGGTGTCTGAGGCAGTGTTGGGAGGTGATGTCTGAGGCAGTGTTGGGTGGTGGTGTCTGAGGCAGTGTTGGGTGGTGGTGTCTGAGGCACCGTTGGGTGGTGATGTCTGAGGCAGTGTTGGGTGGTGGTATCTGAGGCAGTATTGGGTGGTGGTGTCTGAGGCAGTGTTGGGTGGTGGTGTCTGATGTAGTGTTGGGTGGTGGTGTCTAAGGCAGTGTTGGGTGGTGGTGTCTGAGGCAATGTTGGGTGGTGGTTTCTGAGGCAGTGTTGGGTGGTGGTGTCTGATGTAGTGTTGGGTGGTTGTGTCTGAGGCAGTGTTGGGTAGTGGTATATGAGGAATTGTTGGGTGGTGGTGTCTGGGGAAGTGTTGGGTGGTGGTGACTGAGGCAGTAGTGGGTGGTGGAGTCTGAGGCAATGATGGGTGGTGGTGCCTGAGGCAGTGTTGGGTGGTGTAGTCTGAGGCAGTGTTGGGTGGAAGTGCATGAGGCAGTTGGTGTGGTGGTGTCTGAGGCAGTGTTGGGTGGTGGTGTCTGAGGTAGTTTTAGGTGGTGGTATCTGAATTAGTGTTGGGTGGTGGTGTCTGAGGCAGTGTTGGGTGATAGTGTCTACGGCAGTGTTGGTTGAGGTTGCGTCTGAGGCAGTGTTGGGTGGTGGTGTCTGAGGAAGTGTTAGGTGGTGGTGTCAAGGCAGTGTTGGTTGGTGGTTGCGTCTGAGGCAATGTTGGGTGGTGTTGTCTGAGGCATTAGTTGATTGGTGGTGTCTGAGGCAGTGGTTGGGTGGTGGTGTCTGAGGCAGTGTTGGGTGGTGGTGTCTGAGGCAGTGGTTGTGTGGTGGTGTCTGAGGCAATTTTGGGTGGTGTTGTCTGAGGCAGTGTTGGGTGGTTTTGTCTGAGGCAGTGTTGGGTGGTGGTGTCTGAGGCAATTTTGGGTGGTGTTGTCTGAGGCAGTGTTGGGTGGTGGTGTCTGAGGCAGTGTTGGGTGGTGGTGTCTGTGGCAGTGATGGGTGGTGGTGTCTGAGGCAGTGTTAGGTGGTGGTGTCTGAGGCAGTGTTGGGTGGTAGTGTCTGAGGCAGGGGATGGGTGGTGGTGTCTGAGGTAGTGTTGGGTCGTGGTGTCTGAGGCAGTGTTGGGTGGTGGTATCTGACGCAGTGTTGGGTGGTGGTGTCTGAGGCAATGTTTGGTGGTGGTGTCTGAGGCAGTGTTGGGTGGTGGTGTCTGATGTAGTGTTGGGTGGTGGTGTCTAAGGCAGTGTTGGGTGGTGGAGTCCAAGGCAGTGTTGGTTGGTGGTTGCGTCTGAGGCAGAGTTGGGTGGTGGTGTCTGAGGCATTAGTTGATTGGTGGTGTCTGAGGCAGTGGTTGGGTGGTGGTGTCAGAGGCAGTGTTGGGTTTTAGTGTCTGAGGCAGTGTTGGGTGGTGGTGTCTGAGGCAATGTTGGGTGGTAGAGTCTGCGGCATTGGATGATTGGTGATGTCTGATGTAGTGTTGGGTGGTGGTGTCTGAGGCATTGTTGGGTGGAGGTGTCTAAGGCAGTGTTGGGTGGTGGTGTCTGATGTAGTGTTGGGTAGTGGTGTCTGAGGCAGTGGATGGGTGGTGGTGTCAGATGTAGTGTTGGGTGGTGGTGTCTGAGGCAGTGTTGGGTGGTTGTGTCTGAGGCAGTGTTGGGTAGTGGTATATGAGGAATTGTTGGGTGGTGGTGTCTGGGGAAGTGTTGGGTGGTGGTGACTGAGGCAGTAGTGGGTGGTGGAGTCTGAGGCAATGATGGGTGGTGGTGCCTGAGGCAGTGTTGGGTGGTGGTGTCTGAGGTAGTTTTAGGTGGTGGTATCTGAATTAATGTTGGGTGGTGGTGTCTGAGGCAGTGTTGGGTGATAGTGTCTACGGCAGTGTTGGTTGAGGTTGCGTCTGAGGCAGTGTTGGGTGGTGGTGTCTGAGGAAGTGTTAGGTGGTGGTGTCAAGGCAGTGTTGGTTGGTGGTTGCGTCTGAGGCAAAGTTGGGTGGTGGTGTCTGAGGCATTAGTTGATTGGTGGTGTCTGAGGCAGTGGTTGGGTGGTGGTGTCTGAGGCAGTGTTGGGTGGTGGTGTCTGAGGCAGTGTTGGGTGGTGGTGTCTGAGGCTTTAGTTGTGTGGTGGTGTCTGAGGCAGTGGTTGGGCGATGGTGTCTGAGGCAGTGTTGGGTAGTGGTTTATGAGAAAGTGTTGGGTGGTGGTGTCTAAGGCAGTGTTGGTTGGTGGTTGTGTCAGGGGCAGTGTTGGGTGGTGGTGTCTGAGGCTTTAGTTGGGTGGTGGTGTCTAAGGCTTTAGTTGGGTGGTGGTGTCTGAGGCAGTGGTTGGGCGGTGGTGTCTGAGGCAGTGTTGGGTGGTGGTGTCTGAGGCAGTGGATGGGTGGTAGTGTCTGAGGCAGTGTTGTGTGGTGGTGACTGTGGCAGTGTTGGGAGGTGATGTCTGAGGCAGTGTTGGGTGGTGGTGTCTGAGGCAGTGTTGGGTGGTGGGGTCTGATGTAGTGTTGGGTTTTGGTGTCTGAGGCAGTGTTGGGTGGTGGTGTCTGAGGTAATGTTGGGTGGTGGTGTCTGAGGCAGTGTTGGGTGGTGGTGTCTGAGGCAGTGTTGGGTGGTAGTGTCTGAGGCAGGGGATGGGTGGTGGTGTCTGAGGTAGTGTTGGGTCGTGGTGTCTGAGGCAGTGTTGGGTGGTGATGTCTGAGGCAGTGTTGGGTGGTGGTGTCTGAGGCAGTGGGTGGGCGGTGGTGTCTGAGGCAATTTTGGGTGGTGTTGTCTGAGGCAGTGTTGGGTGGTGTTGTCTGAGGCAGTGTTGGGTGGTGGTGTCTGAGGCAATTTTGGGTGGTGTTGTCTGAGGCAGTGTTGGGTGGTGGTGTCTGAGGCAGTGTTGGGTGGTGGTGTCTGTGGCAGTGATGCGTGGTGGTGTCTGAGGCAGTGTTAGGTGGTGGTGTCTGAGGCAGTGTTGGGTGGTAGTGTCTGAGGCAGGGGATGGGTGGTGGTGTCTGAGGTAGTGTTGGGTCGTGGTGTCTGAGGCAGTGTTGGGTGGTGGTATCTGACGCAGTGTTGGGTGGTGGTGTCTGAGGCAATGTTTGGTGGTGGTGTCTGAGGCAGTGTTGGGTGGTGGTGTCTGATGTAGTGTTGGGTGGTGGTGTCTAAGGCAGTGTTGGGTGGTGGTGTCTGAGGCAATGTTGCGTAGTGGTTTCTGAGGCAGTGTTGGGTGGTGGTGTCTGAGGCAGTGTTGGGTGGTGGAGTCCAAGGCAGTGTTGGTTGGTGGTTGCGTCTGAGGCAGAGTTGGGTGGTGGTGTCTGAGGCATTAGTTGATTGGTGGTGTCTGAGGCAGTGGTTGGGTGGTGGTGTCAGAGGCAGTGTTGGGTTTTAGTGTCTGAGGCAGTGTTGGGTGGTGGTGTCTGAGGCAATGTTGGGTGGTAGAGTCTGCGGCATTGGATGATTGGTGATGTCTGATGTAGTGTTGGGTGGTGGTGTCTGAGGCATTGTTGGGTGGAGGTGTCTAAGGCAGTGTTGGGTGGTGGTGTCTGATGTAGTGTTGGGTAGTGGTGTCTGAGGCAGTGGATGGGTGGTGGTGTCAGATGTAGTGTTGGGTGGTGGTGTCTGAGGCAGTGTTGGGTGGTTGTGTCTGAGGCAGTGTTGGGTAGTGGTATATGAGGAATTGTTGGGTGGTGGTGTCTGGGGAAGTGTTGGGTGGTGGTGACTGAGGCAGTAGTGGGTGGTGGAGTCTGAGGCAATGATGGGTGGTGGTGCCTGAGGCAGTGTTGGGTGGTGGTGTCTGAGGCAGTGTTGGGTGGTGGTGTCTGAGGCTTTAGTTGTGTGGTGGTGTCTGAGGCAGTGGTTGGGCTGTGGTGTCTGAGGCAGTGTTGGGTGGTGGTGTCTGAGGCAGTGGATGGGTGGTAGTGTCTGAGGCAGTGTTGTGTGGTGGTGACTGTGGCAGTGTTGGGAGGTGATGTCTGAGGCAGTGTTGGGTGGTGGTGTCTGAGGCAGTGTTGGGTGGTGGGGTCTGATGTAGTGTTGGGTTTTGGTGTCTGAGGCAGTGTTGGGTGGTGGTATCTGAGGTAATGTTGGGTGGTGGTGTCTGAGGCAATGTTGGGTGGTGGTGTCTGAGGCAGTGTTGGGTGGTGGTGTCTGAGGCAGTGTTGGGTGGTGGTGTCTGAGGCAGTGTTGGGTGGTGGTGTCTGAGGCAGTGTTGGGTGGTGGTGTCTGAGGCAGTGTTGGGTGGTGGTGTCTGAGGCATTGGATGATTGGTGGTGTCTGATGTAGTGTTGGGTGGTGGTGTCTGAGGCATTGTTGGGTGGAGGTGTCTAAGGCAGTGTTGGGTGGTGGTGTCTGATGTAGTGTTGGGTGGTGGTGTCTGAGGCAGTGTTGGGTGGTTGTGTCTGAGGCAGTGTTGGGTAGTGGTATATGAGGAATTGTTGGGTGGTGGTGTCTGGGGAAGGGTTGGGTAGTGGTGACTGAGGCAGTAGTGGGTGGTGGAGTTTGAGGCAATGATGGGTGGTGGTGCCTGAGGCAGTGTTTGGTGGTGGTGTCTGAGGTAGTTTTAGGTGGTGGTATCTGAATTAGTGTTGGGTGGTGGTGTCTGAGGCAGTGTTGGGTGATAGTGTCTAAGGCAGTGTTGGTGGAGGTTGCGTCTGAGGCAGTGTTGGGTGGTGGTGTCTGAGGAAGTGTTAGGTGGTGGTGTCAAGGCAGTGTTGGTTGGTGGTTGTGTCTGAGGCAATGTTGGGTGGTGGTGTCTGAGGCAGTGGTTGTGTGGTGGTGTCTGAGGCATTAGTTGATTGGTGGTGTCTGAGGCAGTGGTTGGGTGGTGGTGTCTGAGGCAGTGTTGGGTGGTGTTGTCTGAGGCAGTGTTGGGTGGTGGTGTCTGAGGCAATGTTGGGTGGTGTTGTCTGAGGCAGTGTTGGGTGGTGGTGTCTGAGGCAGTGTTGGGTGGTGGTGTCTGTGGCAGTGATGGGTGGTGGTGTCTGAGGCAGTGTTGGGTGGTGGTGTCTGAGGCAGTGTTGGGTGGTAGTGTCTGAGGCAGGGGATGGGTAGTGGTGTCTGAGGTAGTGTTGGGTCGTGGTGTCTGAGGCAGTGTTGGGTGGTGATGTCTGAGGCAGTGTTGGGTGGTGGTGTCTGAGGCAGTGGGTGGGCGGTGGTGTCTGAGGCAGTGTTGGGGTGTAATGTCTGAGGCAGTGTTGGGTGGTGGTGTCTGAGGCAGTGTTGGGAGGTGATGTCTGAGGCAGTGTTGGGTGGTGGTGTCTGAGGCAGTGTTGGGTGGTGGTGTCTGAGGCACCGTTGGGTGGTGATGTCTGAGGCAGTGTTGGGTGGTGGTATCTGAGGCAGTATTGGGTGGTGGTGTCTGAGGCAGTGTTGGGTGGTGGTGTCTGATGTAGTGTTGGGTGGTGGTGTCTAAGGCAGTGTTGGGTGGTGGTGTCTGAGGCAATGTTGGGTGGTGGTTTCTGAGGCAGTGTTGGGTGGTGGTGTCTGATGTAGTGTTGGGTGGTTGTGTCTGAGGCAGTGTTGGGTAGTGGTATATGAGGAATTGTTGGGTGGTGGTGTCTGGGGAAGTGTTGGGTGGTGGTGACTGAGGCAGTAGTGGGTGGTGGAGTCTGAGGCAATGATGGGTGGTGGTGCCTGAGGCAGTGTTGGGTGGTGTAGTCTGAGGCAGTGTTGGGTGGAAGTGCATGAGGCAGTTGGTGTGGTGGTGTCTGAGGCAGTGTTGGGTGGTGGTGTCTGAGGTAGTTTTAGGTGGTGGTATCTGAATTAGTGTTGGGTGGTGGTGTCTGAGGCAGTGTTGGGTGATAGTGTCTACGGCAGTGTTGGTTGAGGTTGCGTCTGAGGCAGTGTTGGGTGGTGGTGTCTGAGGAAGTGTTAGGTGGTGGTGTCAAGGCAGTGTTGGTTGGTGGTTGCGTCTGAGGCAATGTTGGGTGGTGTTGTCTGAGGCATTAGTTGATTGGTGGTGTCTGAGGCAGTGGTTGGGTGGTGGTGTCTGAGGCAGTGTTGGGTGGTGGTGTCTGAGGCAGTGGTTGTGTGGTGGTGTCTGAGGCAATTTTGGGTGGTGTTGTCTGAGGCAGTGTTGGGTGGTTTTGTCTGAGGCAGTGTTGGGTGGTGGTGTCTGAGGCAATTTTGGGTGGTGTTGTCTGAGGCAGTGTTGGGTGGTGGTGTCTGAGGCAGTGTTGGGTGGTGGTGTCTGTGGCAGTGATGGGTGGTGGTGTCTGAGGCAGTGTTAGGTGGTGGTGTCTGAGGCAGTGTTGGGTGGTAGTGTCTGAGGCAGGGGATGGGTGGTGGTGTCTGAGGTAGTGTTGGGTCGTGGTGTCTGAGGCAGTGTTGGGTGGTGGTATCTGACGCAGTGTTGGGTGGTGGTGTCTGAGGCAATGTTTGGTGGTGGTGTCTGAGGCAGTGTTGGGTGGTGGTGTCTGATGTAGTGTTGGGTGGTGGTGTCTAAGGCAGTGTTGGGTGGTGGAGTCCAAGGCAGTGTTGGTTGGTGGTTGCGTCTGAGGCAGAGTTGGGTGGTGGTGTCTGAGGCATTAGTTGATTGGTGGTGTCTGAGGCAGTGGTTGGGTGGTGGTGTCAGAGGCAGTGTTGGGTTTTAGTGTCTGAGGCAGTGTTGGGTGGTGGTGTCTGAGGCAATGTTGGGTGGTAGAGTCTGCGGCATTGGATGATTGGTGATGTCTGATGTAGTGTTGGGTGGTGGTGTCTGAGGCATTGTTGGGTGGAGGTGTCTAAGGCAGTGTTGGGTGGTGGTGTCTGATGTAGTGTTGGGTAGTGGTGTCTGAGGCAGTGGATGGGTGGTGGTGTCAGATGTAGTGTTGGGTGGTGGTGTCTGAGGCAGTGTTGGGTGGTTGTGTCTGAGGCAGTGTTGGGTAGTGGTATATGAGGAATTGTTGGGTGGTGGTGTCTGGGGAAGTGTTGGGTGGTGGTGACTGAGGCAGTAGTGGGTGGTGGAGTCTGAGGCAATGATGGGTGGTGGTGCCTGAGGCAGTGTTGGGTGGTGGTGTCTGAGGTAGTTTTAGGTGGTGGTATCTGAATTAATGTTGGGTGGTGGTGTCTGAGGCAGTGTTGGGTGATAGTGTCTACGGCAGTGTTGGTTGAGGTTGCGTCTGAGGCAGTGTTGGGTGGTGGTGTCTGAGGAAGTGTTAGGTGGTGGTGTCAAGGCAGTGTTGGTTGGTGGTTGCGTCTGAGGCAAAGTTGGGTGGTGGTGTCTGAGGCATTAGTTGATTGGTGGTGTCTGAGGCAGTGGTTGGGTGGTGGTGTCTGAGGCAGTGTTGGGTGGTGGTGTCTGAGGCAGTGTTGGGTGGTGGTGTCTGAGGCTTTAGTTGTGTGGTGGTGTCTGAGGCAGTGGTTGGGCGATGGTGTCTGAGGCAGTGTTGGGTAGTGGTTTATGAGAAAGTGTTGGGTGGTGGTGTCTAAGGCAGTGTTGGTTGGTGGTTGTGTCAGGGGCAGTGTTGGGTGGTGGTGTCTGAGGCTTTAGTTGGGTGGTGGTGTCTAAGGCTTTAGTTGGGTGGTGGTGTCTGAGGCAGTGGTTGGGCGGTGGTGTCTGAGGCAGTGTTGGGTGGTGGTGTCTGAGGCAGTGGATGGGTGGTAGTGTCTGAGGCAGTGTTGTGTGGTGGTGACTGTGGCAGTGTTGGGAGGTGATGTCTGAGGCAGTGTTGGGTGGTGGTGTCTGAGGCAGTGTTGGGTGGTGGGGTCTGATGTAGTGTTGGGTTTTGGTGTCTGAGGCAGTGTTGGGTGGTGGTGTCTGAGGTAATGTTGGGTGGTGGTGTCTGAGGCAGTGTTGGGTGGTGGTGTCTGAGGCAGTGTTGGGTGGTAGTGTCTGAGGCAGGGGATGGGTGGTGGTGTCTGAGGTAGTGTTGGGTCGTGGTGTCTGAGGCAGTGTTGGGTGGTGATGTCTGAGGCAGTGTTGGGTGGTGGTGTCTGAGGCAGTGGGTGGGCGGTGGTGTCTGAGGCAATTTTGGGTGGTGTTGTCTGAGGCAGTGTTGGGTGGTGTTGTCTGAGGCAGTGTTGGGTGGTGGTGTCTGAGGCAATTTTGGGTGGTGTTGTCTGAGGCAGTGTTGGGTGGTGGTGTCTGAGGCAGTGTTGGGTGGTGGTGTCTGTGGCAGTGATGCGTGGTGGTGTCTGAGGCAGTGTTAGGTGGTGGTGTCTGAGGCAGTGTTGGGTGGTAGTGTCTGAGGCAGGGGATGGGTGGTGGTGTCTGAGGTAGTGTTGGGTCGTGGTGTCTGAGGCAGTGTTGGGTGGTGGTATCTGACGCAGTGTTGGGTGGTGGTGTCTGAGGCAATGTTTGGTGGTGGTGTCTGAGGCAGTGTTGGGTGGTGGTGTCTGATGTAGTGTTGGGTGGTGGTGTCTAAGGCAGTGTTGGGTGGTGGTGTCTGAGGCAATGTTGCGTAGTGGTTTCTGAGGCAGTGTTGGGTGGTGGAGTCCAAGGCAGTGTTGGTTGGTGGTTGCGTCTGAGGCAGAGTTGGGTGGTGGTGTCTGAGGCATTAGTTGATTGGTGGTGTCTGAGGCAGTGGTTGGGTGGTGGTGTCAGAGGCAGTGTTGGGTTTTAGTGTCTGAGGCAGTGTTGGGTGGTGGTGTCTGAGGCAATGTTGGGTGGTAGAGTCTGCGGCATTGGATGATTGGTGATGTCTGATGTAGTGTTGGGTGGTGGTGTCTGAGGCATTGTTGGGTGGAGGTGTCTAAGGCAGTGTTGGGTGGTGGTGTCTGATGTAGTGTTGGGTAGTGGTGTCTGAGGCAGTGGATGGGTGGTGGTGTCAGATGTAGTGTTGGGTGGTGGTGTCTGAGGCAGTGTTGGGTGGTTGTGTCTGAGGCAGTGTTGGGTAGTGGTATATGAGGAATTGTTGGGTGGTGGTGTCTGGGGAAGTGTTGGGTGGTGGTGACTGAGGCAGTAGTGGGTGGTGGAGTCTGAGGCAATGATGGGTGGTGGTGCCTGAGGCAGTGTTGGGTGGTGGTGTCTGAGGTAGTTTTAGGTGGTGGTATCTGAATTAATGTTGGGTGGTGGTGTCTGAGGCAGTGTTGGGTGATAGTGTCTACGGCAGTGTTGGTTGAGGTTGCGTCTGAGGCAGTGTTGGGTGGTGGTGTCTGAGGAAGTGTTAGGTGGTGGTGTCAAGGCAGTGTTGGTTGGTGGTTGCGTCTGAGGCAATGTTGGGTGGTGGTGTCTGAGGCATTAGTTGATTGGTGGTGTCTGAGGCAGTTGTTGGGTGGTGGTGTCTGAGGCAGTGTTGGGTGGTGGTGTCTGAGGCAGTGTTGGGTGGTGGTGTCTGAGGCTTTAGTTGTGTGGTGGTGTCTGAGGCAGTGGTTGGGCGATGGTGTCTGAGGCAGTGTTGGGTAGTGGTTTATGAGAAAGTGTTGGGTGGTGGTGTCTAAGGCAGTGTTGGTTGGTGGTTGTGTCAGGGGCAGTGTTGGGTAGTGGTGTCTGAGGCAGTGTTGGGTTGTAATGTCTGAGGCAGTGTTGGGTGGTGGTGTCTGAGGCAGTGTTGGGAGGTGATGTCTGAGGCAGTGTTGGGTGGTGGTGTCTGAGGCAGTGTTGGGTGGTGGTGTCTGAGGCAGTGTTGGGTGGTGGTGTCTGAGGCAGTGTTGGGTGGTGATGTCTGAGGCAGTGTTGGGTGGTGGTATCTGAGGCAGTATTGGGTGGTGGTGTCTGAGGCAGTGTTGGGTGGTGGTGTCTGAGGCAGTGTTGGGTGGTGGTATCTGAGGCAGTGTTGGGTGGTGGTGTCTGAGGCAATGTTGGGTGGTGGTGTCTGAGGCAATGTTGGGTGGTGGTGTCTGAGGCAGTGTTGGGTGGTGGTGTCTGATGTAGTGTTGGGTGGTGGTGTCTAAGGCAGTGTTGGGTGGTGGTGTCTGAGGCAATGTTGGGTGGTGGTTTCTGAGGCAGTGTTGGGTGGTGGTGTCTGATGTAGTGTTGGGTAGTGGTGTCTGAGGCAGTGGATGGGTGGTGGTGTCTGATGTAGTGTTGGGTGGTGGTGTCTGAGGCAGTGTTGGGTGGTTGTGTCTGAGGCAGTGTTGGGTAGTGGTATATGAGGAATTGTTGGGTGGTGGTGTCTGGGGAAGTGTTGGGTGGTGGTGACTGAGGCAGTAGTGGGTGGTGGAATCTGAGGCAATGATGGGTGGTGGTGCCTGAGGCAGTGTTGGGTGGTGGTGTCTGAGGCAGTGGTTGTGTGGTGGTGTCTGAGGCAATTTTGGGTGGTGTTTTCTGAGGCAGCGTTGGGTGGTGTTGTCTGAGGCAGTGTTGGGTGGTGGTGTCTGAGGCAATTTTGGGTGGTGTTGTCTGAGGCAGTGTTGGGTGGTGGTGTCTGAGGCAGTGTTGGGTGGTGGTGTCTGTGGCAGTGATGGGTGGTGGTGTCTGAGGCAGTGTTAGGTGGTGGTGTCTGAGGCAGTGTTGGGTGGTAGTGTCTGAGGCAGGGGATGGGTGGTGGTGTCTGAGGTAGTGTTGGGTCGTGGTGTCTGAGGCAGTGTTGGGTGGTGGTATCTGACGCAGTGTTGGGTGGTGGTGTCTGAGGCAATGTTTGGTGGTGGTGTCTGAGGCAGTGTTGGGTGGTGGTGTCTGAGGCAGTGTTGGGTGGTGGAGTCCAAGGCAGTGTTGGTTGGTGGTTGCGTCTGAGGCAGAGTTGGGTGGTGGTGTCTGAGGCATTAGTTGATTGGTGGTGTCTGAGGCAGTGGTTGGGTGGTGGTGTCAGAGGCAGTGTTGGGTTTTAGTGTCTGAGGCAGTGTTGGGTGGTGGTGTCTGAGGCAATGTTGGGTGGTAGAGTCTGCGGCATTGGATGATTGGTGATGTCTGATGTAGTGTTGGGTGGTGGTGTCTGAGGCATTGTTGGGTGGAGGTGTCTAAGGCAGTGTTGGGTGGTGGTGTCTGATGTAGTGTTGGGTAGTGGTGTCTGAGGCAGTGGATGGGTGGTGGTGTCAGATGTAGTGTTGGGTGGTGGTGTCTGAGGCAGTGTTGGGTGGTTGTGTCTGAGGCAGTGTTGGGTAGTGGTATATGAGGAATTGTTGGGTGGTGGTGTCTGGGGAAGTGTTGGGTGGTGGTGACTGAGGCAGTAGTGGGTGGTGGAGTCTGAGGCAATGATGGGTGGTGGTGCCTGAGGCAGTGTTGGGTGGTGTAGTCTGAGGCAGTGTTGGGTGGAAGTGCTTGAGGCAGTTGGTGTGGTGGTGTCTGAGGCAGTGTTGGGTGGTGGTGTCTGAGGTAGTTTTAGGTGGTGGTATCTAAATTAGTGTTGGGTGGTGGTGTCTGAGGCAGTGTTGGGTGATAGTGTCTACGGCAGTGTTGGTTGAGGTTGCGTCTGAGGCAGTGTTGGGAGGTGGTGTCTGAGGAAGTGTTAGGTGGTGGTGTCAAGGCATTGTTGGTTGGTGGTTGCGTCTGAGGCAATGTTGGGTGGTGGTGTCTGAGGCATTAGTTGATTGGTGGTGTCTGAGGCAGTGGTTGGGTGGTGGTGTCTGAGGCAGTGTTGGGTGGTGGTGTCTGAGGCAGTGTTGGGTGGTGGTGTCTGAGGCTTTAGTTGTGTGGTGGTGTCTGAGGCAGTGGTTGGGCGATGGTGTCTGAGGCAGTGTTGGGTAGTGGTTTATGAGAAAGTGTTGGGTGGTGGTGTCTAAGGCAGTGTTGGTTGGTGGTTGTGTCAGGGGCAGTGTTGGGTGGTGGTGTCTGAGGCTTTAGTTGGGTGGTGGTGTCTAAGGCTTTAGTTGGGTGGTGGTGTCTGGGGCAGTGGTTGGGCGGTGGTGTCTGAGGCAGTGTTGGGTGGTGGTGTCTGAGGCAGTGGATGGGTGGTAGTGTCTGAGGCAGTGTTGTGTGGTGGTGACTGTGGCAGTGTTGGGAGGTGATGTCTGAGGCAGTGTTGGGTGGTGGTGTCTGAGGCAGTGTTGGGTGGTGGGGTCTGATGTAGTGTTGGGTTTTGGTGTCTGAGGCAGGCTTGGCTGGTGGTGTCTGAGTCAGTGTTGGGTGGTGGTGTCTGAGGCAGTGGTTGGGTGGTGGTGTTTGAGATAGTTTTGTGTGGTGGTGTCTGAGGCAGTGTTGGGTGGTGGTGTCTGAGGCATTGGATGATTTGTGGTGTCTGATGTAGTGTTGGGTGGTGATGTCTGAGGCATTTTTGGGTGGTGGTGTCTAAGGCAGTGTTGGGTGGTGGTGTCTGATGTAGTGTTGGGTGGTGGTGTCTGAGGCAGTGGATGGGTGGTGGTGTCTGATGTAGTGTTGAGTGGTGGTGTCTGAGGCAGTGTTGGGTGGTTGTGTCTGAGGCAGTGTTGGGTAGTGGTATATGAGGATTTGTTGGGTGGTGGTGTCTGGGGAAGTGTTGGGTGGTGGTTGTTGGAAATTTCCAACACTGAATACAACACTTTTGTATTCTCATTAATTATTACTTATTCTACTAATCATTGTAGTGAGTAAAATTAACACAACGTAGAGTTCACATGTACTAATAATTACATCTGTACAATAAGGCTAGAATTCTTACGTCACCCGACGCCAGTATTGCGTCAGATTCCATTGTAATAAACACATTTATATCCATTGTGTCTGAGAATTGTATTTGATTCTCTATAAACAACGGTGTTCTGTGTGATAATTAATTACAGATAAACTGATCTCCAACTAAAGCCAAATAGAGCGTTTATAATTATAGCTGTTATCTAGTAATAAAATTAACGTCACGCGTGAATGCCCTGGAGAGAATATAATTCTTCTCCATTGTTCGTTTACTATCATAAAACGGACAAATAATAATATTTAACTCCTCCAAATAATAAACCCATCCTAATCCGAGCATTTCAAGCACAACTGCAAGAAATGACAATATCCATAATAAATAATTTGTTTAACAAACGCGGGACGCGGAGCGGGGCGGAAGAGACGCCAGTCCACGTGTTGAACCGCTCACGAGTTGACGTGTTCACGTGGTGCTCACGAGGAGACGCCATTACCCAGCCACCAGGGTAAACGCTATCAAATCTCCAGAAGAAAGTCGCCACTGTGAGGTGTGAAGAACCTTGCAGACAATACCTTCACCTGGTGTCAGTGTCATTTACGGAACCTGTTAAATTTGGTTCTATGTAACTCCACGTGACCGGCCAGTGAAGCGCGTCAGTATCTAGGATAGGCTAGACCAGAGCCTAGGACGCGAATTTCGGCAAGCCTTAACTTACACAGTGCCCATATTAGCTAAGTATCCTTATCCTTATTTGATGCATCTAATGGGGGTTAGGTTTATAGCTGGGTAGCTTGTCGTGACGACGTATGACAACTAAAAACTACAGGTTATTATTTCCTGATGTTAATCTCGTTTTCTTGAATATAGATTCCTAGTAGTTTAATTTGTTACTACTGAAACTAATTTGATTTACAGCGTGGGTGAAGATTTCTTCGTGCTGTCATTCCCATGTTAACCACCTCCCAGTGTTCCATGACGAGTCCAGGGGAATCAGAAGACGAGTCGTAACTAACTTCTAAGGAATCGTCATTAAGCTAAGATTTCTTTGTATTCCTTGAATTATTATCTGTACTCTTTTACATGCAGAACCCTGTTCATTGGATTAACATGTCTTTATTATAATTATTATTATACATATTTATAATCTATGTTCCCATTAGTGATAATGATGATGATTTCATAAATATTCATAGGATTACATTATTATACATTGGACTGGTGAACGAACCACACTAGTTCCTGGAGGTACTGAGTTCCAATGATACCCCCCCAATGTACGTGTTTGAGGCTTTGATTCATTTAATTATACAGCCCATTAATTATTTCAATGATCATATTCTCTAGTATTTTATCCATAGTTACTGGTTCATCTAGAATTTTCTAATGATCATATTTTCTCAGTTTCCCTCTTTTACTATAAAAGTGGGTGGTCCTTTGTAATTAATTCTACTATATTAATATTTAAATAATTAGAGTCAAGCCCCAAATGTCCCACAGTGGTGACTGAGGCAGTAGTGGGTGGTGGAGTCTGAGGCAGTGTTGGGTGGTAGTGTCTGCGGCAGTGTTGGGTGGAAGTGCTTGAGGCAGTTGGTGTGGTGGTGTCTGAGGCAGTGTTGGGTGGTGGTGTCTGAGGTAGTTTTAGGTGGTGGTATCTGAATTAGTGTTGGGAGGTGGTGTCTGAGGCAGTGTTGGGTGGTAGTGTCTAAGGCAGTGTTGGTTGAGGTTGCGTCTAAGGCAATGTTGGGTGGTGGTGTCTGAGGAAGTGTTAGGTGGTGGAGTCCAAGGCAGTGTTGGTTGGTGGTTGCGTCTGAAGCAATGTTGGGTGGTGGTGTCTGAGGCATTAGTTGATTGGTGGTGTCTGAGGCAGTGGTTGGGCGGTGGTGTCTGAGGCAGTGTTGGGTGGTGGTGTCTGAGGCAGTGGATGGGTGGTAGTGTCTGAGGCAGTGTTGTGTGGTGGTGACTGTGGCAGTGTTGGGAGGTGATGTCTGAGGCAGTGTTGGGTGGTGGTGTCTGAGGCAGTGTTGGGTGGTGGGGTCTGATGTAGTGTTGGGTTTTGGTGTCTGAGGCAGGCTTGGCTGGTGGTGTCTGAGTCAGTGTTGGGTGGTGGTGTCTGAGGCAGTGGTTGGGTGGTGGTGTTTGAGATAGTTTTGTGTGGTGGTGTCTGAGGCAGTGTTGGGTGGTGGTGTCTGAGGCATTGGATGATTTGTGGTGTCTGATGTAGTGTTGGGTGGTGATGTCTGAGGCATTTTTGGGTGGTGGTGTCTAAGGCAGTGTTGGGTGGTGGTGTCTGATGTAGTGTTGGGTGGTGGTGTCTGAGGCAGTGGATGGGTGGTGGTGTCTGATGTAGTGTTGAGTGGTGGTGTCTGAGGCAGTGTTGGGTGGTTGTGTCTGAGGCAGTGTTGGGTAGTGGTATATGAGGATTTGTTGGGTGGTGGTGTCTGGGGAAGTGTTGGGTGGTGGTTGTTGGAAATTTCCAACACTGAATACAACACTTTTGTATTCTCATTAATTATTACTTATTCTACTAATCATTGTAGTGAGTAAAATTAACACAACGTAGAGTTCACATGTACTAATAATTACATCTGTACAATAAGGCTAGAATTCTTACGTCACCCGACGCCAGTATTGCGTCAGATTCCATTGTAATAAACACATTTATATCCATTGTGTCTGAGAATTGTATTTGATTCTCTATAAACAACGGTGTTCTGTGTGATAATTAATTACAGATAAACTGATCTCCAACTAAAGCCAAATAGAGCGTTTATAATTATAGCTGTTATCTAGTAATAAAATTAACGTCACGCGTGAATGCCCTGGAGAGAATATAATTCTTCTCCATTGTTCGTTTACTATCATAAAACGGACAAATAATAATATTTAACTCCTCCAAATAATAAACCCATCCTAATCCGAGCATTTCAAGCACAACTGCAAGAAATGACAATATCCATAATAAATAATTTGTTTAACAAACGCGGGACGCGGGGCGGAAGAGACGCCAGTCCACGTGTTGAACCGCTCACGAGTTGACGTGTTCACGTGGTGCTCACGAGGAGACGCCATTACCCAGCCACCAGGGTAAACGCTATCAAATCTCCAGAAGAAAGTCGCCACTGTGAGGTGTGAAGAACCTTGCAGACAATACCTTCACCTGGTGTCAGTGTCATTTACGGAACCTGTTAAATTTGGTTCTATGTAACTCCACGTGACCGGCCAGTGAAGCGCGTCAGTATCTAGGATAGGCTAGACCACAGCCTAGGACGCGAATTTCGGCAAGCCTTAACTTACACAGTGCCCATATTAGCTAAGTATCCTTATCCTTATTTGATGCATCTAATGGGGGTTAGGTTTATAGCTGGGTAGCTTGTCGTGACGACGTATGACAACTAAAAACTACAGGTTATTATTTCCTGATGTTAATCTCGTTTTCTTGAATATAGATTCCTAGTAGTTTAATTTGTTACTACTGAAACTAATTTGATTTACAGCGTGGGTGAAGATTTCTTCGTGCTGTCATTCCCATGTTAACCACCTCCCAGTGTTCCATGACGAGTCCAGGGGAATCAGAAGACGAGTCGTAACTAACTTCTAAGGAATCGTCATTAAGCTAAGATTTCTTTGTATTCCTTGAATTATTATCTGTACTCTTTTACATGCAGAACCCTGTTCATTGGATTAACATGTCTTTATTATAATTATTATTATACATATTTATAATCTATGTTCCCATTAGTGATAATGATGATGATTTCATAAATATTCATAGGATTACATTATTATACATTGGACTGGTGAACGAACCACACTAGTTCCTGGAGGTACTGAGTTCCAATGATACCCCCCCAATGTAGGTGTTTGAGGCTTTGATTCATTTAATTATACAGCCCATTAATTATTTCAATGATCATATTCTCTAGTATTTTATCCATAGTTACTGGTTCATCTAGAATTTTCTAATGATCATATTTTCTCAGTTTCCCTCTTTTACTATAAAAGTGGGTGGTCCTTTGTAATTAATTCTACTATATTAATATTTAAATAATTAGAGTCAAGCCCCAAATGTCCCACAGTGGTGACTGAGGCAGTAGTGGGTGGTGGAGTCTGAGGCAGTGTTGGGTGGTAGTGTCTGCGGCAGTGTTGGGTGGAAGTGCTTGAGGCAGTTGGTGTGGTGGTGTCTGAGGCAGTGTTGGGTGGTGGTGTCTGAGGTAGTTTTAGGTGGTGGTATCTGAATTAGTGTTGGGAGGTGGTGTCTGAGGCAGTGTTGGGTGGTAGTGTCTAAGGCAGTGTTGGTTGAGGTTGCGTCTAAGGCAATGTTGGGTGGTGGTGTCTGAGGAAGTGTTAGGTGGTGGAGTCCAAGGCAGTGTTGGTTGGTGGTTGCGTCTGAAGCAATGTTGGGTGGTGGTGTCTGAGGCATTAGTTGATTGGTGGTGTCTGAGGCAGTGGTTGGGTGGTGGTGTCTGAGGCAGTGTTGGGTGGTGGTGTCTGAGGCAGTGGTTGGGTGGTGGTGTCTGAGGCAATTTTGGGTGGTGTTGTCTGAGGCAGTGTTGGGTGGTGTTGTCTGAGGCAGTGTTGGGTGGTGGTGTCTGAGGCAGTGTTGGGTGGTGGTGTCTGAGGCAGTGTTGGGTGGTGGTGTCTGAGGCAGTGTTGGGTGGTGGTGTATGAGGCAGTGATGGGTGGTGGTGTCTGAGGCAGTGTTGGGTGGTGGTGTCTGAGGCAGTGTTGGGTGGTGGTGTCTGAGGCAGTGTTGGGTGGTAGTGTCTGAGGCAGGGGATGGGTGGTGGTGTCTGAGGTAGTGTTGGGTCGTGGTGTCTGAGGCAGTGTTGGGTGGTGGTGACCTGAGGCAGGTTTCGGTGGTGGTGTCTGAGTCAGTGTTGGGTGGTGGTGTCTGAGGCAGTAGTTGGGTGGTGGTGTCTGAGGCAGTGGATGGGTGGTGGTGTCTGAGGCAAAGGATGGGTGGTGGTGTCTGATGTAGTGTTGGGTGGTGGTGTCTGAGGCAGTGATGGGTGGTGGTGTCTGAGGCAGTGTTGGGTGGTGGTGTCTGAGGCAGTGTTGGGTGGTGGTGTCTGAGGCAGGGGATGGGTGGTGGTGTCTGAGGTAGTGTTGGGTCGTGGTGTCTGAGGCAGTGTTGGGTGGTGGTGTCTGAGGCAGGTTTCGGTGGTGGTGTCTGAGTCAGTGTTGGGTGGTGGTGTCTGAGTCAGTGTTGGGTGGTGGTTTCTGAGGCAGTGGTTGGGTGGTGGTGTCTGAGGCAAAGGATGGGTGATGGTGTCTGATGTAGTGTTGGGTGGTGGTGTTTGAGGCACTGTTGGGTGGTGGTGTCTGAGGCAATGTTGGGTGGTGTTGTCTGAGGCAGTGTTGGGTGGTGGTGTCTGAGGCAGTGTTGGGTGGTGGTGTCTGAGGCAGTGTTGGGTGGTGGTGTCTGAGGCAGTGTTTGGTGGTGGTGTCTGAAGCAGTGTTGGGTGGTAGTGTCTGAGGCAGTGTTGGGTAGTGATGTCTGAGATAGTGTTGGGTGGTGGTTTCTGAGGCAGTGTTGGGTGGTTGTGTCAGAGGCAGTGTTGGGTGGTGGTGTCTGAGGCTTTAGTTGTGTGGTGGTGTCTGAGGCAGTGGTTGGGCGGTGGTATCTGAGGCAGTGTTGGGTAGTGGTTTATGAGAAAGTGTTGGGTGGTGGTGTCTAAGGCAGTGTTGGTTGGTGGTTGTGTCAGAGGCAGTGTTGGGTGGTTGTGTCAGAGGCAGTGTTGGGTGGTGGTGTCTGAGGCTTTAGTTGTGTGGTGGTGTCTGAGGCAGTGGTTGGGCGGTGGTGTCTGAGGCAGTGTTGGGTAGTGGTTTATGAGAAAGTGTTGGGTGGTGGTGTCTAAGGCAGTGTTGGTTGGTGGTTGTGTCAGGGGCAGTGTTGGGTGGTGGTGTCTGAGGCTTTAGTTGGGTGGTGGTGTCTGAGGCTTTAGTTGGGTGGTGGTGTCTGAGGCAGTGGTTGGGCGGTGGTGTCTGAGGCAGTGTTGGGTGGTGGTGTCTGAGGCAGTGGATGGGTGGTAGTGTCTGAGGCAGTGTTGTGTGGTGGTGACTGTGGCAGTGTTGGGAGGTGATGTCTGAGGCAGTGTTGGGTGGTGGTGTCTGAGGCAGTGTTGGGTGGTGGGGTCTGATGTAGTGTTGGGTTTTGGTGTCTGAGGCAGTGTTGGGTGGTGGTGTCTGAGGTAATGTTGGGTGGTGGTGTCTGAGGCAATGTTGGGTGGTGGTGTCTGAGGCAGTGTTGGGTGGTGGTGTCTGAGGCAGTGTTGGGTGGTGGTGTCTGAGGCAGTGTTGGGTGGTGGTGTCTGAGGCAGTGTTGGGTGGTGGTGTCTGAGGCATTGGATGATTGGTGGTGTCTGATGTAGTGTTGGGTGGTGGTGTCTGAGGCATTGTTGGGTGGAGGTGTCTAAGGCAGTGTTGGGTGGTGGTGTCTGATGTAGTGTTGGGTGGTGGTGTCTGAGGCAGTGGATGGGTGGTGGTGTCTGATGTAGTGTTGGGTGGGGGTGTCTGAGGCAGTGTTGGCTGGTTGTGTCTGAGGCAGTGTTGGGTAGTGGTATATGAGGAATTGTTGGGTGGTGGTGTCTGGGGAAGGGTTGGGTGGTGGTGACTGAGGCAGTAGTGGGTGGTGGAGTCTGAGGCAATGATGGGTGGTGGTGCCTGAGGCAGTGTTGGGTGGTGGTGTCTGAGGTAGTTTTAGGTGGTGGTATCTGAATTAGTGTTGGGTGGTGGTGTCTGAGGCAGTGTTGGGTGATAGTGTCTAAGGCAGTGTTGGTTGAGGTTGCGTCTGAGGCAGTGTTGGGTGGTGGTGTCTGAGGAAGTGTTAGGTGGTGGTGTCAAGGCAGTGTTGGTTGGTGGTTGCGTCTGAGGCAATGTTGGGTGGTGGTGTCTGAGGCATTAGTTGATTGGTGGTGTCTGAGGCAGTGGTTGGGTTGTGGTGTCTGAGGCAGTGTTGGGTGGTGGTGTCTGAGGTAGTGGTTGTGTAGTGATGTCTGAGGCAATTTTCGGTGGTGTTGTCTGAGGCAGTGTTGGGTGGTGTTGTCTGAGGCAGTGTTGGGTGGTGGTGTCTGAGGCAATGTTGGGTGGTGTTGTCTGAGGCAGTGTTGGGTGGGGGTGTCTGAGGCAGTGTTGGGTGGTGGTGTCTGTGGCAGTGATGGGTGGTGGTGTCTGAGGCAGTGTTGGGTGGTGCTGTCTGAGGCAGTGTTGGGTGGTAGTGTCTGAGGCAGGGGATGGGTGGTGGTGTCTGAGGTAGTGTTGGGTCGTGGTGTCTGAGGCAGTGTTGGGTGGTGATGTCTGAGGTAGTGTTGGTTGGTGGTGTCTGAGGCAGTGGATGGGCGGTGGTGTCTGAGGCAGTGTTGGGTTGTAATGTCTGAGGCAGTGTTCGGAGGTGGTGTCTGAGGCAGTGTTGGGAGGTGATGTCTGAGGCAGTGTTGGGTGGTGGTGTCTGAGGCAGTGTTGGGTGGTGGTGTCTGAGGCAGTGTTGGGTGGTGATGTCTGAGGCAGTGTTGGGTGGTGGTATCTGAGGCAGTATTGGGTGGTGGTGTCTGAGGCAGTGTTGGGTGGTGGTGTCTGAGGCAGTGTTGGGTGGTGGTATCTGAGGCAGTGTTGGGTGGTGGTGTCTGAGGCAATGTTGGGTGGTGGTGTCTGAGGCAATGTTGGGTGGTGGTGTCTGAGGCAGTGTTGGTTGGTGGTGTCTGATGTAGTGTTGGGTGGTGGTGTCTAAGGCAGTGTTGGGTGGTGGTGTCTGAGGCAATGTTGGGTGGTGGTGTCTGAGGCAGTGTTGGGTGGTGGTGTCTGAGGCAGTGTTGGGTGGTGGAGTCCAAGGCAGTGTTGGTTGGTGGTTGCGTCTGAGGCAGAGTTGGGTGGTGGTGTCTGAGGCATTAGTTGATTGGTGGTGTCTGAGGCAGTGGTTGGGTGGTGGTGTCTGAGGCAGTGTTGGGTTTTAGTGTCTGAGGCAGTGTTGGGTGGTGGTGTCTGAGGCAATGTTGGGTGGAGGTGTCTAAGGCAGTGTTGGGTGGTGGTGTCTGATGTAGTGTTGGGTAGTGGTGTCTGAGGCATTGGATGGGTGGTGGTGTCTGATGTAGTGTTGGGTGGTGGTGTCTGAGGCAGTGTTGGGTGGTTGTGTCTGAGGCAGTGTTGGGTGGTGGTGTCTGATGTAGTGTTGGGTAGTGGTGTCTGAGGCAGTGGATGAGTGGTGGTGTCTGAGGTAGTGTTGGGTGGTGGTGTCTGAGGCAGTGTTAGGTGGTTGTGTCTGAGGCAGTGTTGGGTAGTGGTATATGAGGAATTGTTGGGTGGTGGTGTCTGGGGAAGTGTTGGGTGGTGGTGACTGAGGCAGTAGTGGGTGGTGAAATCTGAGGCAATGATGGGTGGTGGTGCCTGAGGCAGTGTTGGGTGGTGGAGTCTGAGGCAGTGTTGGGTGGAAGTGCTTGAGGCAGTTGGTGTGGTGGTGTCTGAGGCAGTGTTGGGTGGTGGTGTCTGAGGTAGTTTTAGGTGGTGGTATCTGAATTAGTGTTGGGTGGTGGTGTCTGAGGCAGTGTTGGGTGATAGTGTCTAAGGCAGTGTTGGTTGAGGTTGCGTCTGAGGCAGTGTTGGGTGGTGGTGTCTGAGAAAGTGTTAGGTGGTGGTGTCAAGGCAGTGTTGGTTGGTGGTTGCGTCTGAGGCAATGTTGGGTGGAGGTGTCTGAGGCATTAGTTGATTGGTGGTGTCTGAGGCAGTGGTTGGGTGGTGGTGTCTGAGGCAGTGTTGGGTGGTGGTGTCTGAGGCAGTGGTTGGGTGGTGGTGTCTGAGGCAATTTTGGGTGGTGTTGTCTGAGGCAATGTTGGGTGGTGGTGTCTGAGGCAATGTTGGGTGGTGTTGTCTGAGGCAGTGTTGGGTGGTGGTGTCTGAGGCAATGTTGGGTGGTGGTGTCTGAGGCAGTGTTGGGTGGTGGTTTCTGAGGCAGTGGTTGGGTGGTGGTGTCTGAGTCAGTGGATGGGTGGTGGTTTCTGAGGCAGTGGTTGGGTGGTGGTGTCTGAGTCAGTGGATGGGTGGTGGTGTCTGAGGCAGTGTTGGGTGGTTGTGTCTGAGGCAGTGATAGGTAGTGGTGTCTGAGGCAGTGTTTGGTGGTGGTGTCTGAAGCAGTGTTGGGTGGTAGTGTCTGAGGCAGGGGATGGGTGGTGGTGTCTGAGGCAGTGTTGGGTGGTTGTGTCTGAGATAGTGTTGGGTGGTGGATTCTGAGGCAGTGTTGGGTGGTTGTGTCAGAGGCAGTGTTGGGTGGTGGTGTCTGAGGCTTTAGTTGTGTGGTGGTGTCTGAGGCAGTGGTTGGGCGGTGGTGTCTGAGGCAGTGTTGGGTAGTGGTTTATGAGAAAGTGTTGGGTGGTGGATTCTGAGGCAGTGTTGGGTGGTTGTGTCAGAGGCAGTGTTGGGTGGTGGTGTCTGAGGCTTTAGTTGGGTGGTGGTGTCTGAGGCAGTGGTTGCGCGGTGGTGTCTGAGGAAGTGTTGGGTTGTAGTGTCTGAGGCAGTGTTGGGTGGTGGTGTCTGAGGCAGTGGATGGGTCGTAGTGTCTGAGGCAGTGTTGTGTGGTGGTGTCTGAGGCAGTGTTGGGTGGTGGTGTCTGAGGCAGTGTTGGGTGGTGGTGTCTGAGGCAGTGTTGGGTGGTTGTGTCTGAGGCAGTGTTGGGTGGTGGTATCTGAGGCAGTGTTGGGTGGTGGTGTCTGAGGCAGTGTTGGGTGGTGGTGTCTGAGGCAGTGTTGGGTGGTGGTATCTGAGGCAGTGTTGGGTGGTGATGTCTGAGGCAATGTTGGGTGGTGGTGTCTGAGGCAATGTTGGGTGGTGGTGTCTGAGGCAGTGTTGGGTGGTGGTGTCTGATGTAGTGTTGGGTGGTGGTGTCTATAGCAGTGTTGGGTGGTGGTGTCTGAGGCAGTGTTGGGTGGTGGTGTCTGAGGCAGTGTTGGGTGGTGGAGTCCAAGGCAGTGTTGGTTGGTGGTTGCGTCTGAGGCAGAGTTGGGTGGTGGTGTCTGAGGCATTAGTGTATTGGTGGTGTCTGAGGCAGTGGTTGGGCGGTGGTGTCTGAGGAAGTGTTGGGTTGTAGTGTCTGAGGCAGTGTTGGGTGGTGGTGTCTGAGGCAGTGGATGGGTTGTAGTTTCTGAGGCAGTGTTGTGTGGTGGTGTCTGAGGCAGTGTTGGGTGGTGGTGTCTGAGGCAGTGTTGGGTGGTGGTGTCTGAGGCAGTGTTGGGTGGTGGTGTCTGAGGCAGTGTTGGGTGGTGGTATCTGAGGCAGTGTTGGGTGGTGGTGTCTGAGGCAGTGTTGGGTGGTGGTGTCTGAGGCAGTGTTGGGTGGTGGTATCTGAGGCAGTGTTGGGTGGTGATGTCTGAGGCAATGTTGGGTGGTGGTGTCTGAGGCAATGTTGGGTGGTGGTGTCTGAGGCAGTGTTGGGTGGTGGTGTCTGATGTAGTGTTGGGTGGTGGTGTCTATAGCAGTGTTGGGTGGTGGTGTCTGAGGCAGTGTTGGGTGGTGGTGTCTGAGGCAGTGTTGGGTGGTGGAGTCCAAGGCAGTGTTGGTTGGTGGTTGCGTCTGAGGCAGAGTTGGGTGGTGGTGTCTGAGGCATTAGTTGATTGGTGGTGTCTGAGGCAGTGGTTGAGTGGTGGTGTCTGAGGCAGTGTTGGGTTTTAGTGTCTGAGGCAGTGTTGGGTGGTGGTGTCTGAGGCAGTGTTGGGTGGTAGAGTCTGCGGCAGTGTTGGGTGGTAGTGCTTGAGGCAGTTTTGTGTTTTGTATCTGAGGCAGTGTTGGATGGTGGCGTCTGAGGTAGTTTTAGGTGGTGGTATCTGAGGCAGTGTTGGGTGGTGGTGTCTGAGGCAGTATTGGTTGGTGGTGTCTGGGGCAGGTGATTGGTGGTAGTGTCTGAGACAGTGATGGGTGGTGGCGTCTGAGGCAGTGGTTGGGTGGTGATGTCTGAAGCAGTGTTGGTTGGTGGAGGTGTCTGAGGCAGTGTTGGGTTGTGGTGTCTGAGGCATTAGTTGGGTGGTGGTGTCTGAGGCAGTATTGGTTGGTGGTGTCTAAGGCAGTTTTGGGTGGTGGTATCTGAGGCAGTGTTGGGTGGTGGTGTCTGAGGCAATGTTAGGTGGTAGTGTCTGAGACAGTGTTGGGTAGTGGTGTCTGAGGCAGTGTTGTGTGTTGGTGTCTGAGTCAGTGGATGGGTGGTGGTGTCTGAGAAAGTGTTGGGTGGTGGTGTCTGAGGCAGTGGTTGAGTGGTGGTGTCTGAGGCAGTGGACGGGCGATGGTGTCTGAGGCAATGTTAGGTGGTGGTGTCCGAGGCATTAGTTGATTGGTGGTGTCTGAGGCAGTGGTTGGGTTGTAGTGTGTGAGGCAGTGTTGGGTGGTGGTGTCTGAGGCAGTGGATGGGTGGTAGTTTCTGAGGCAGTGTTGTGTGGTGGTGACTGTGGCAGTGTTGGGAGGTGATGTCTGAGGCAGTGTTGGGTGGTGGTGTCTGAGGCAGTGTTGGGTGGTGGGGTCTGATGTAGTGTTGGGTTTTGGTGTCTGAGGCAGTGGTGGGTGGTGGTGTCTGAGGTAATGTTGGGTGGTGGTGTCTGAGGCAATGTTGGGTGGTGGTGTCTGAGGCAGTGTTGGGTGGTGGTGTCTGAGGGAGTGTTGGGTGGTGGTGTCTGAGGCAATGTTGGGTGGTGGTGTCTGAGGCAGTGTTGGGTGGTGGTGTCTGAGGCAGTGTTGGGTGGTGGTGTCTGAGGCCGTGGACGGGTGATGGTGTCTGAGGCAGGCTTGGGTGGTGGTGTCTGAGTCAGTGTTGGGTAGGAGTATATGAGGCAGTGTTGGGTGGTGGTGTCTGAGGCAGTGTTGAGTGGTGGTATCTGAGGCAGTGTTGGGTGGTGGTGTCTGAGTCAGTGTTGGGTGGTGGTGTCTGAGGCAGTGGTTGGGTGGTGGTTTTTGAGGCATTGGATGATTGGTGGTGTCTGATGTAGTGTTGGGTGGTGATGTCTGAGGCATTGTTGGGTGGAGGTGTCTAAGGCAGTGTTGGGTGGTGGTGTCTGATGTAGTGTTGGGTGGTGGTGTCTGAGGCAGTGGATGGGGGTGGTGGTGTCTGATGTAGTGTTGGGTGGTGGTGTCTGAGGCAGTGTTGGGTGGTTGTGTCTGAGGCAGTGTTGGGTAGTGGTATATGAGGAATTGTTGGGTGGTGGTGTCTGAGGCAGTGTTGGATGGTGGTGTCTGAGGCAGTGTTGGGCGGTGGTGTCTGAGGCAGTGTTGGGTGGTGGTGTCTGAGAAAGTGTTGGGTGGTGGTGTCTGAGGCAGTGGACGGGTGATGGTGTCTGAGGCAGGCTTGGGTGGTGGTGTCTGAGGCAGTGTTGGGTGGTGGTATCTGAGGCAGTGTTGGGTGGTGGTGTCTGAGTCAGTGTTGGGTGGTGGTGTCTGAGGCAGTGGTTCGGTGGTGGTGTTTGAGGCATTGGATGATTGGTGGTGTCTGATGTAGTGTTGGGTGGTGGTGTCTGAGGCATTGTTGGGTGGAGGTGTCTAAGGCAGTGTTGGGTGGTGGTGTCTGATGTAGTGTTGGGTGGTGGTGTCTGAGGCAGTGGATGGGTGGTGGTGTCTGATGTAGTGTTGGGTGGTGGTGTCTGAGGCAGTGTTGGGTGGTTGTGTCTGAGGCAGTGTTGGGTAGTGGTATATGAGGAATTGTTGGGTGGTGGTGTCTGGGGAAGTGTTGGGTGGTGGTGCCTGAGGCAATAGTGGGTGGGGGAGTCTGAGGCAGTGTTGGGAGGTAGTGTCTGCGGCAGTGTTGGGTGCAAGTGCTTGAGGCAGTTGGTGTGGTAGTGTCTGAGGCAGTGTTGGGTGGTGGTGTCTGAGGTAGTTTTAGGTGGTGGTATCTGAATTAGTGTTGGGTGGTGGTGTCTGATGTAGTGTTGGGTGGTGGTGTCTGAGGCAGTGTTGGGTGGTGGTGTCTGGGGCAGTGTTGGGTGGTGGTGTCTGAGGCAGTGTTGGGTGGTGGTGTCTGAGGCAGTGTTGGGTGGTGGTGTCTGAGGCAGTGTTGGGTGGTGGTGTCTGAGGCAGTGTTGGGTGGTGGTGTCTGAGGCAGTGTTGGGTGGTGGTGTCTGAGGCAGTGTTGGGTGGTGGTGGCTTAGGCAGTTTTGGGTGGTGGTATCTGAGGCAGTGTTGGGTGGTGGTGTCTGAGGCAGTGTTGGGTGGTGGTGTCTGAGGCAGTGTTGGGTGGTGATGTTTGAGGCAGTGTTGGGTGGTGGTGTCTGAGGCAGTGTTGGGTGGTGGTGTCTGATGTAGTGTTGGGTGGTGGTGTCTGAGGCAGTGTTGGGTGGTGGTGTCTGAGGCAGTGTTGAGTGGTGGTGTCTGAGGCAGTGTTGGGTGGTGGTGTCTGAGGCAGTGTTGGGTGGTGGTGTCTGGGGCAGTGTTGGGTGGTGGTGTCTGAGGCAGTGTTGGGTGGTGGTGTCTGAGGCAGTGTTGGGTGGTGGTGTCTGAGGCAGTGTTGGGTGGTGGTGTCTGAGGCAGTGTTGGGTGGTGGGGTTTGATGTAGTGTTGGGTTTTGGTGTCTGAGGCAGTGTTGGGTGGTGGTGTCTGAGGCAATGTTGGGTGGTGGTGTCTGAGGCAATGTTGGGTGGTGGTGTCTGAGTCAGTGTTGGGTGGTGATTTCTGAGGCAGTGGTTGGGTGGTGGTGTCTGAGGCAGTGGATGGGTGGTGGTGTCTGAGGCAGTGTTGTGTGGTGGTGTCTGAGGCAGTGGATGGGTGGTGGTGTCTGAGAAAGTGTTGGGTGGTGGTTGGTTGATACCTGGTTGGTTGATGGGGTTCTGGGAGTTCTTCTACTCCCCAAGCCCGGGCAGAGGCCAAGCTCGACTTGTGAGAGTTTGGTCCACCAGGCTGTTGCTTGGAGCGGCCCGCAGGCCCACATACCCACCACAGCCCGGTTGGTCCGGCACTCCTTGGAGGAATAAATCTAGTTTCCTCTTGAAAATGTCCACGGTTGTTCCGGCAATATTTCTTATGCTTGCTGGGAGGACGTTGAACAACCGCGGACCTCTGATGTTTATACAGTGTTCTCTGATTGTGCCTATGGCACCTCTGCTCTTCATTGGTTCTATTCTACATTTTCTTCCATGTCGTTCACTCCAGTACGTTGTTATTTTACTGTGTAGATTTGGTACTTGGCCCTCCAGTATCTTCCAGGTGTATATTATTTGATATCTCTCTCGTCTTTCTAGTGAGTACATTTGGAGGGCTTTGAGACGATCCCAATAATTTAGGTGCTTTATTGCATCTATGTGTGCCGTATATGTTCTCTGTATTCCTTCTATTTCAGCAATCTCTCCTGCTCTGAAGGGGGAAGTGAGTACTGAGCAGTACTCAAGACGGGACAACACAAGTGACTTGAAGAGTACAAGCATTGTGATGGGATCCCTGGATTTGAAAGTTATCGTAATCCATCCTATCATTTTTCTGGCTGTCGCAATATTTGCTTGGTTATGCTCCTTAAACGTTAGGTCGTCAGACATTATTATTCCCAAATCCTTTACATGCTGTTTTCCTACTATGGGTACATTTGATTGTGTTTTGTACTCTGTATTATGTTTAAGGTCCTCATTTTTACCGTACCAGAGTACCTGGAATTTATCACTGTTAAACATCATGTTATTTTCTGATGCCCAGTCGAAAACTTTGTTAATATCAGCTTGAAGTTTTTCAATGTCCTCAGCCGAGGTAATTTTCATACTGATTTTTGTGTCATCTGCAAAGGATGATACGAAGCTGTGACTTGTATTTTTGTCTATATCTGATATGAGAATAAGGAAAAGCAGCGGTGCAAGGACTGTACCCTGAGGTACAGAGCTTTTCACTGCACTTGGACTAGATTTTATATGGTTGACAGTTACTCGCTGAGTCCTGTTTGACAGAAAACTGAGTATCCAGCGTCCTACTTTACCGGTTATTCCCATTGACTTCATTTTGTGTGCTATCACGCCATGGTCACATTTATCGAAAGCCTTTGCGAAGTCCGTGTATATCACATCAGCATTCTGTTTCTCTTCTAATGCCTCAGTGACTTTGTCGTAGTGCTCAAGTAGCTGTGAGAGGCACGATCTTCCCGCTCGAAATCCATGTTGTGAAGGGTTGTGAAGGTCATTGGTCTCCATGAAATTGGTGACCTGACTCCAAATCACTCTCTCAAATACTTTTTTATGATGTGCGATGTTAGTGCAACTGGTCTATAATTTTTTGCCAGTGCTTTGCTCCCTCCCTTGTGTAGAGGGGCTATGTCTGCTACTTTAAGTGCATCTGGTATCTCCCCCGTGTCCAGGCTCTTCCTCCACACTATACTGAGTGCCTGTGCTACCGGCACTTTGCATTTCTTTATAAATATTGAATTCCATGAGTCTGGACCTGGGGCCGAGTGCATGGGCATGTTTTCAATTTCTTTTTCAAAATTTAGTTCGCTCGTGTTTATATCAGTTATATTTACAGGGGTATGAATATCCCGCATAAAGAAATTGTCTGGATCTTCCACCTTCATGTTGTTTATTGGAGTGCTAAACATGTCCTCATACTGCTTTTTTAGGATTTCACTAATTTCTTTGTCATCCTCCGTGTATGAACCTTCATTTGTACGAATAGGTCCAATACTGGCAGTGGTTTTTGCTTTTGATTTCGCATATGAGAAGAAATATTTTGGATTTTTCTATATTTCCTGAATTGCTTTCTGTTCTAACTGCCTTTCTTCAGTTTCATATGAGTGTTTCAATTTCCGCTCGATTTCTTCAATCTCCCTATTTAAATTATTCCTTCTTTGACGGGAAATTCGTGTCTGCATAAGCAGTTCCGTTATTTTTTTCCTGCGTTTATAGTGTCGTCTGCGTTCTCTTTCTACGTTAAATCTCTTTCTGGCTTTCCTCAAAGGAACATGTTTCAGACAGACTTGATACGCTTCTGAAGTCAGTTTTTCTATTCCTTCTGTAGGACTTGTATTATTTAGAACAGTTCCCCATGGAATGTTTGTAAGTTCCCTGTTTATTATCTCCCAGTCTATCCTTTTATTATTAAAATTGAATTTACTGAATAGCCCCTCTCGCTTTATCAACGTTTTAGGTCTATTCTGAGTATTGATGGTAGTTTGCACTTCAATGAGTTTGTGATCTGAGTATGTGGTATCTGATATCGTAATGTCTCTGATAATGTCTTCGTTGTTCGTAAAGACCAGATCTAGAATATTTTCATTTCTCGTTGGCTCCGATATCTGCTGATTGAGTGAAAATTTGTCACAGAATCTAAGTAGTTCTCTAATCTGTGGTTGGTTAGGTCCTGATATATTTCCTGGTATAATGTTATTGTTTGCTATTTTCCACCTGAGACTAGGCAAGTTGAAGTCACCTAGGAAGATAATATCAGGTATCGGGTTCTCCAAATTATCAAGGCTATTCTCTATTTTGCTTATCTGTTCTGTGAATTCCTCAGCCGTTGCATCTGGCGGTTTGTATATTAGTATAATCACTAAATTTATTTTCTCTATTTTTAATCCCAGTACCTCTACCACCTCATTTGTAACGTTTAGGAGCTCCGAGCATACAAGGTCTTCCCTAATATACAGACCCACTCCTCCATGTGACCTAATTTTCCTATCACACCTGTATAGGTTATATCCTGGAATCCAGATCTCACTGTCCAACAATTCCCCCGCATGGATTTCTGTGAAAGCTCCAAATACTGCATTTGACTCCGTGAGGAGGCCATTTATGAACTGTACTTTGTTGTTTGTTCTTGTTTTTAGTCCTTGTATGTTGGCAAAGATGAATGAGGTTACTCTATTAGTGATAGTTTGAATGGGAGACTTTTTCGGCAAGTCCATTATTCGTGGACATAATGAGTTTGTTCTGACCAGTACTGATTGTTGTAGGGCAGTTTTCTGTCGTAGTTGTAGTTCCCTTTCGGTGGGTAATTGTATCTGTAATTCTGGAATGCAAGTGGATCTGGCATCCAGTTCCATACATTCTCCATGCTGCTCCTTTTGAATTCTCTGCCGGTCTGGTATAAAAAATTTATAGAGTTTTCTCCAAATTCATTATCCTGCTTGCCACTCTTTATGTAGCGTTCCGTGCCTTTCACGTGAAAGTGTGGGCAGCTGAGGTCATAGCATTTTCTGTCCTCCAGTGAGGTTTGGCACATGTCAGGATGGAAAAACCTATATATTGATCCTCATCCTATGGTGGTGTCTGAGGCAGTGGTTGGGTGGTGGTGTCTGAGGCAGTGGTTGGGTGGTGGTGTCTGAGGCAGTGGTTGGGTTGTAGTGTCTGAGGCAGTGTTGGGTGGTGGTGTCTGAGGCAGTGTTGGGTGGTGGTGTCTGAGGCAGTGTTGGGTGGTGGTGTCTGAGGCAGTGTTGGGTGGTGGGGTCTGATGTAGTGTTGGGTTTTGGTGTCTGAGGCAGTGTTGGGTGGTGGTGTCTGAGGCAATGTTGGGTGGTGGTGTCTGAGGCAATGTTGGGTGGTGGTGTCTGAGTCAGTGTTGGGTGGTGGTTTCTGAGGCAGTGGTTGGGTGGTGGTGTCTGAGGCAGTGGATGGGTGGTGATGTCTGAGGCAGTGTTGTGTGGTAGTGTCTGAGGCAGTGGATGGGTGGTGGTGTCTGAGAAAGTGTTGGGTGGTGGTGTCTGAGGCAGTGGTTGGGTGGTGGTGTCTGAGGCAGTGGACGGGTGATGGTGTCTGAGGCAATGTTAGGTGGTGGTGTCCGAGGCATTAGTTGATTGGTGGTGTCTGATGCAGTGGTTGGGAGGTGATATCTGAGGCAGTGTTGGGTGGTGGTGTCTGAGGCAGTGTTGGGTGGTGGGGTCTGATGTAGTGTTGGGTTTTGGTGTCTGAGGCAGTGTTGGGTGGTGGTGTCTAAGGTAATGTTGGGTGGTGGTGTCTGAGGCAATGTTGGGTGGTGGTGTCTGAGGCAGTGTTGGTTGGTGGTGTCTGAGGCAGTGTTGGTTGGTGGTGTCTGAGGCAGTGTTGGGTGGTGGTGTCTGAGGCAGTGTTGGGTGGTGGTGTCTGAGGCAGTGGTTGGGTGGTGTTGTCTGAGGCAGTGGTGGGTGGTGTTGTCTGAGGCAGTGTTGGGTGGTGGTGTCTGAGGCAATGTTGGGTGTTGTTGTCTGAGGCAGTGTTGGGTGGTGGTGTCTGAGGCAGTGTTGGGTGGTGGTGTCTGAGGCAGTGATGGGTGGTGGTGTCTGAGGCAGTGTTGGGTGGTGGTGTCTGAGGCAGTGTTGGGTGGTAGTGTCTGAGGCAGGGGATGGGTGGTGGTGTCTGAGGTAGTGTTGGGTCGTGGTGTCTGAGGCAGTGTTGGGTGGTGGTGTCTGAGGCAGGTTTCGGTGGTGGTGTCTGAGTCAGTGTTGGGTGGTGGTTTCTGAGGCAGTGGTTGGGTGGTGGTGTCTGAGGCAGTGGATGGGTGGTGGTGTCTGAGGCAGTGTTGTGTGGTGGTGTCTGAGGCAGTGGATGGGTGGTGGAGTCTGAGAAAGTGTTGGGTGGTGGTGTCTGAGGCAGTGGTTGGGTGGTGGTGTCTGAGGCAGTGGCTGGGTGGTGGTGTCTGAGGCAGTGGTTGGGTGGTGGTGTCTGAGGCAGTTGGTGGGTGGTGGTTTCTGAGACAGTGTTGGGTGGTGGCGTCTGAGGCAGTGGTTGGGTGGTGATGTCTGAGGCAGTGGTTGGGTTGTGGTGTCTGAGGCAGTGTTGGGTGGTGGTGTCTGAGGAAGTGTTGGGTGGTTGTGTTTGAGGCAGTGTTGGGTGGTGGTGTCTGAGGCAGTGTTGGGTGATGGTGTCTGAGTCAGTGTTGGGTGGTTGTGTCTGATGCACTGTTCGGTGGTGGTGTCTGATGTATTGTGTGGTGGTGGTGTTTAAGGCAATGGTTGTGTGGTGGTGACTGAGGCAGTGTTGGGTGGTGGTGTCTGATGTAGTGTTGGGTGGTGGTGTCTGAGTCAGTGTTGGGTGGTGGTGTCGGAGGCAGTGGACGGGTGATGGTGTCTGAGGCAATGTTAGGTGGTGGTGTCCGAGGCATTAGTTGATTGGTGGTGTCTGATGCAGTGGTTGGGAGGTGATATCTGAGGCAGTGTTGGGTGGTGGTGTCTGAGGCAGTGTTGGGTGGTGGGGTCTGATGTAGTGTTGGGTTTTGGTGTCTGAGGCAGTGTTGGGTGGTGGTGTCTAAGGTAATGTTGGGTGGTGGTGTCTGAGGCAATGTTGGGTGGTGGTGTCTGAGGCAGTGTTGGTTGGTGGTGTCTGAGGCAGTGTTGGTTGGTGGTGTCTGAGGCAGTGTTGGGTGGTGGTGTCTGAGGCAGTGTTGGGTGGTGGTGTCTGAGGCAGTGGTTGGGTGGTGTTGTCTGAGGCAGTGGTGGGTGGTGTTGTCTGAGGCAGTGTTGGGTGGTGGTGTCTGAGGCAATGTTGGGTGTTGTTGTCTGAGGCAGTGTTGGGTGGTGGTGTCTGAGGCAGTGTTGGGTGGTGGTGTCTGAAGCAGTGTTGGGTGGTGGTGTCTGAGGCAGTGATGGGTCGTGGTGTCTGAGGCAGTGTTGGGTGGTGGTGTCTGAGGCAGGTTTCGGTGGTGGTGTCTGAGTCAGTGTTGGGTGGTGGTTTCTGAGGCAGTGGTTGGGTGGTGGTGTCTGAGGCAGTGGATGGGTAGTGGTGTCTGAGGCAGTGTTGTGTGGTGGTGTCTGAGGCAGTGGATGGGTGGTGGAGTCTGAGAAAGTGTTGGGTGGTGGTGTCTGAGGCAGTGGTTGGGTGGTGGTGTCTGAGGCAGTGGCTGGGTGGTGGTGGTGTCTGAGGCAGTGGTTGGGTGGTGGTGTCTGAGGCAGTTGGTGGGTGGTGGTTTCTGAGACAGTGTTGGGTGGTGGCGTCTGAGGCAGTGGTTGGGTGGTGATGTCTGAGGCAGTGGTTGGGTTGTGGTGTCTGAGGCAGTGTTGGGTGGTGGTGTCTGATGAAGTGTTGGGTGGTTGTGTTTGAGGCAGTGTTGGGTGGTGGTGTCTGAGGCAGTGTTGGGTGATGGTGTCTGAGTAGGTGTTGGGTGGTTGTGTCTGATGCACTGTTCGGTGGTGGTGTCTGATGTATTGTGTGGTGGTGGTGTTTAAGGCAATGGTTGTGTGGTGGTGACTGAGGCAGTGTTGGGTGGTGGTGTCTGATGTAGTGTTGGGTGGTGGTGTCTGAGTCAGTGTTGGGTGGTGGTGTCTGAGTCAGTGTTGGGTGGTGGTGTCTGATGTAGTGTTGGGTGGTGGTGTCTGAGGCAGTGTTGGGTGGTGGTATCTGAGGCAGATTTCGGTGGTAGTGTCTGAGGCAGTTTTGGGTGGTGGTGTCTGAGGCAGTGTTGGGTGGTGGTGTCTGAGTCAGTGTTGGGTGGTGGTGTCTGATGTAGTGTTGGGTGGTGGTGACTGAGGCAGTGTTGGGTGGTGGTGTCTGGGGCAGTGTTGGGTGGTGGTGTCTAAGGCAGTGTTGGGTGGTGGTGTCTGAGGCAGTGTTGGGTGGTGGTGTCTGAGGCAGTGTTGGGTAGTGGTGTCTGAGGCAGTGTTGGGTGGTGGTGTCTGAGGCAGTGTTGGGTGGTGGTGTCTGAGGCAGTGTTGGGTAGTGGTTTATTAGGCAGTGTTGGGTGGTGGTGGCTTAGGCAGTTTTGGGTGGTGGTATCTGAGGCAGTGTTGGGTGGTGGTGTCTGAGGCAGTGTTGGGTGGTGGTGTCTGAGGCAGTGTTGGGTGGTGATGTTTGAGGTAGTGTTGGGTGGTGGTGTCTGAGGCAGTGTTGGGTGGTGGTGTCTGATGTAGTGTTGGGTGGTGGTGTCTGAGGCAGTGTTGGGTGGTGGTGTCTGAGGCAGTGTTGGGTGGTGGTGTCTGAGGCAGTGTTGGGTGGTGGTGTCTGGGGCAGTGTTGGGTGGTGGTGTCTGAGGCAGTGTTGGGTGGTGGTGTTTGAGGCAGTGTTGGGTGGTGGTGTCTGAGGCAGTGTTGGGTGGTGGTGTCTGAGGCAGTGTTGGGTGGTGGGGTCTGATGTAGTGTTGGGTTTTGGTGTCTGAGGCAGTGTTGGGTGGTGGTGTCTGAGGCAATGTTGGGTGGTGGTGTCTGAGGCAATGTTGGGTGGTGGTGTCTGAGTCAGTGTTGGGTGGTGATTTCTGAGGCAGTGGTTGGGTGGTGGTGTCTGAGGCAGTGGATGGGTGGTGGTGTCTGAGGCAGTGTTGTGTGGTGGTGTCTGAGGCAGTGGATGGGTGGTGGTGTCTGAGAAAGTGTTGGGTGGTGGTTGGTTGATACCTGGTTGGTTGATGGGGTTCTGGGAGTTCTTCTACTCCCCAAGCCCGGCCCGAGGCCAGGCTCGACTTGTGAGAGTTTGGTCCACCAGGCTGTTGCTTGGAGCGGCCCGCAGGCCCACATACCCACCACAGCCCGGTTGGTCCGGCACTCCTTGGAGGAATAAATCTAGTTTCCTCTTGAAAATGTCCACGGTTGTTCCGGCAATATTTCTTATGCTTGCTGGGAGGACGTTGAACAACCGCGGACCTCTGATGTTTATACAGTGTTCTCTGATTGTCCCTATGGCACCTCTGCTCTTCATTGGTTCTATTCTACATTTTCTTCCATGTCGTTCACTCCAGTACGTTATTATTTTACTGTGTAGATTTGGTACGTGGCCCCCCAGTATCTTCCAGGTGTATATTATTTGATATCTCTCTCGTCTTCTTTCTAGTGAGTACATTTGGAGGGCTTTGAGACGATCCCAATAATTTAGGTGCTTTATTGCATCTATGCGTGCCGTATATGATCTCTGTATTCCCTCTATTTCAGCAATCTCTCCTGCTCTGAAGGGGGAAGTGAGTACTGAGCAGTACTCAAGACGGGACAACACAAGTGACTTGAAGAGTACAACCATTGTGATGGGATCCCTGGATTTGAAAGTTCTCGTAATCCATCCTATCATTTTTCTGGCTGTCGCAATATTTGCTTGGTTATGCTCCTTAAACGTTAGGTCGTCAGACATTATTATTCCCAAATCCTTTACATGCTGTTTTCCTACTATGGGTACATTTGATTGTGTTTTGTACTCTGTATTATGTTTAAGGTCCTCATTTTTACCGTACCTGAGTACCTGGAATTTATCACTGTTAAACATCATGTTATTTTCTGATGCCCAGTCGAAAACTTTGTTAATATCAGCTTGAAGTTTTTCAATGTCCTCAGCCGAGGTAATTTTCATACTGATTTTTGTGTCATCTGCAAAGGATGATACGAAGCTGTGACTTGTATTTTTGTCTATATCTGATATGAGAATAAGGAAAAGCAGCGGTGCAAGGACTGTACCCTGAGGTACAGAGCTTTTCACTGCACTTGGACTAGATTTTATATGGTTGACAGTTACTCGCTGAGTCCTGTTTGACAGAAAACTGAGTATCCAGCGTCCTACTTTACCGGTTATTCCCATTGACTTCATTTGTTTGACTTCATTAGTGTGCTATCACGCCATGGTCACATTTATCGAAAGCCTTTGCGAAGTCCGTGTATATCACATCAGCATTCTGTTTCTCTTCTAATGCCTCAGTGACTTTGTCGTAGTGCTCAAGTAGCTGTGAGAGGCACGATCTTTTCGCTCGAAATCCATGTTGGCCTGGGTTGTGAAGGTCATTGGTCTCCATGAAATTGGTGACCTGACTCCAAATCACTCTCTCAAATACTTTTATGATGTGCGATGTTAGTGCAACTGGTCTATAATTTTTTGCCAGTGCTTTGCTCCCTCCCTTGTGTAGAGGGGCTATGTCTGCTACTTTAAGTGCATCTGGTATCTCCCCCGTGTCCAGGCTCTTCCTCCACACTATACTGAGTGCCTGTGCTACCGGCACTTTGCATTTCTTTAAAAATATTGAATTCCATGAGTCTGGACCTGGGGCCGAGTGCATGGGCATGTTTTCAATTTCTTTTTCAAAATTTAGTTCGCTCGTGTTTATATCAGTTATATTTACAGGGGTATGAATATCCCGCATAAAGAAATTGTCTGGATCTTCCACCTTCATGTTGTTTATTGGAGTGCTAAACATGTCCTCATACTGCTTTTTTAGGATTTCACTAATTTCTTTGTCATCCTCCGTGTATGAACCTTCATTTGTACGAACAGGTCCAATACTGGCAGTGGTTTTTGCTTTTGATTTCGCATATGAGAAGAAATATTTTGGATTTTTCTTTATTTCCTGAATTGCTTTCTGTTCTAACTGCCTTTCTTCAGTTTCATATGAGTGTTTCAATTTCCGCTCGATTTCTTCAATCTCCCTATTTAAATTATTCCTTCTTTGACGGGAAATTCGTGTCTGCATAAGCAGTTCCGTTATTTTTTTCCTGCGTTTATAGTGTCGTCTGCGTTCTCTTTCTACGTTAAATCTCTTTCTGGCTTTCCTCAAAGGAACATGTTTCAGACAGACTTGATACGCTTCTGAAGTCAGTTTTATTATTCCTTCTGTAGGACTTGTATTATTTAGAACAGTTCCCCATGGAATGTTTGTAAGTTCCCTGTTTATTATCTCCCAGTCTATCCTTTTATTATTAAAATTGAATTTACTGAATAGCCCCTCTCGCTTTATCAACGTTTTAGGTCTATTCTGAGTATTGATGGTAGTTTGCACTTCAATGAGTTTGTGATCTGAGTATGTGGTATCTGATATCGTAATGTCTCTGATAATGTCTTCATTGTTCGTAAAGACCAGATCTAGAATATTTTCATTTCTCGTTGGCTCCGATATCTGCTGATTGAGTGAAAATTTGTCACAGAATCTAAGTAGTTCTCTAATCTGTGGTTGGTTAGGTCCTGATATATTTCCTGGTATAATGTTATTGTTTGCTATTTTCCACCTGAGACTAGGCAAGTTGAAGTCACCTAGGAAGATAATATCAGGTATCGGGTTCTCCAAATTATCAAGGCTATTCTCTATTTTGCTTATCTGTTCTGTGAATTCCTCAGCCGTTGCATTTGGCGGTTTGTATATTAATATAATCACTAAATTTATTTTCTCTATTTTTAATCCCAGTACCTCTACCACCTCATTTGTAACGTTTAGGAGCTCCGAGCATACAAGGTCTTCCCTAATATACAGACCCACTCCTCCATGTGACCTAATTTTCCTATCACACCTGTATAGGTTATATCCTGGAATCCAGATCTCACTGTCCAACAATTCCCCTGCATGGGTTTCTGTGAAAGCTCCAAATACTGCATTTGACTCCGTGAGGAGGCCATTTATGAACTGTACTTTGTTGTTTGTTCTTGTTTTCAGTCCTTGTATTTTGGCAAAGATGAATGAGGTTACTCTATTAGTGATAGTTTGAATGGGAGACTTTTTCGGCAAGTCCATTATTCGTGGACATAATGAGTTTGTACTGACCAGTACTGATTGTTGTAGGGCAGTTTTCTGCGTAGTTGTAGTTCCCTTTCGGTGGGTAATTGTATTTGTAATTCTGGAATGCAAGTGGATCTGGCATCCAGTTCCATACATTCTCCATGCTGCTCCTTTTGAATTCTCTGCCGGTCTGGTATAAAAAATTTATAGAGTTTTCTCCAAATTCATTATCCTGCTTGCCACTCTTTATGTAGCGTTCCGTGCCTTTCACGTGAAAGTGTGGGCAGCTGAGGTCATAGCATTTTCTGTCCTCCAGTGAGGTTTGGCACATGTCAGGATGGAAAAACCTACATATTGATCCTCATCCTATGGTGGTGTCTGAGGCAGTGGTTGGGTGGTGGTGTCTGAGGCAGTGGTTGGGTGGTGGTGTCTGAGGCAGTGGACGGGTGATGGTGTCTGAGGCAATGTTAGGTGGTGGTGTCCGAGGCATTAGTTGATTGGTGGTGTCTGAGGCAGTGGTTGGGTTGTAGTGTCTGAGGCAGTGTTGGGTGGTGGTGTCTGAGGCAGTGTTGGGTGGTGGTGTCTGAGGCAGTGTTGGGTGGTGGTGTCTGAGGCAGTGTTGGGTGGTGGGGTCTGATGTAGTGTTGGGTTTTGGTGTCTGAGGCAGTGTTGGGTGGTGGTGTCTGAGGCAATGTTGGGTGGTGGTGTCTGAGGCAATGTTGGGTGGTGGTGTCTGAGTCAGTGTTGGGTGGTGGTTTCTGAGGCAGTGGTTGGGTGGTGGTGTCTGAGGCAGTGGATGGGTGGTGGTGTCTGAGGCAGTGTTGTGTGGTGGTGTCTGAGGCAGTGGATGGGTGGTGGTGTCTGAGAAAGTGTTGGGTGGTGGTGTCTGAGGCAGTGGTTGGGTGGTGGTGTCTGAGGCAGTGGACGGGTGATGGTGTCTGAGGCAATGTTAGGTGGTGGTGTCCGAGGCATTAGTTGATTGGTGGTGTCTGATGCAGTGGTTGGGTTGTAGTGTCTGAGGCAGTGTTGAGTGGTGGTGTCTGAGGCAGTGGATGGGTGGTAGGTTCTGAGGCAGTGTTGTGTGGTGGTGACTGTGGCAGTGTTGGGAGGTGATGTCTGAGGCAGTGTTGGGTGGTGGTGTCTGAGGCAATGTTGGGTAGTGGTGTCTGAGGCAGTGTTGGGTGGTGGTGTCTGAGGGAGTGTTGGGTGGTGGTGTCTGAGGCAGTGTTGGGTGGTGGTGTCTGAGGCAGTGTTGGGTGGTGGTGTCTGAGGCAGTGTTGGGTGGTGGTGTCTGAGGCAGTGTTGGGTGATGGTGTCTGAGGCAGTGTTGGGTGGTGGTGCCTGAGGCAGTGTTGGGTGGTGGTGTCTGAGGCAGTGTTGGGTGGTGGTGTCTGAAGCAATGTTGGGTGGTGGTGTCTGAGGCAATGTTGGGTGGTGGTGTCTGAGGCAGTGTTGGGTGGTGGTGTCTGATGTAGTGTTGGGTGGTGGTGTCTCAGGCAGTGTTGGGTGGTGGTGTCTGAGGCAATGTTGGGTCGTGGTGTCTGAGGCTTTAGTTGGGTGGTGGTGTCTGAGGCAGTGGTTGGGTGGTGTTGTCTGTCAGTGTTGGGTTGTAGTGTCTGAGGGAGTGTTGGGTGGTGGTGTCTGAGGCAGTGGATGGGTGGTGGTGTCTGAGATAGTGTTGGGTGGTGGTGTCTGAGGCAGTGGACGGGTGATGGTGTCTGAGATAGTGTTGGGTGGTGGTGTCTGAGGCAGGGTTGGGTGGTGGTGTCTGAGGCAGGGTTGGGGGGTGGTGTCTGAGGCAGTGGTTGGGTGGTGGTGTCTGAGGCAGTGGTTGGGTGGTGGTGTCTGAGGCAGTGGTTGGGTGGTGGTGTCTGAGGCAGTTGGTGGGTGGTGGTTTCTGAGACAGTGTTGGGTGGTGGCGTCTGAGGCAGTGGTTGGGTGGTGATGTCTGAGGCAGTAGTTGGGTTGTGGTGTCTGAGGCAGTGTTGGGTGGTGGTGTCTGAGAAAGTGTTGGGTGGTTGTGTTTGAGGCAGTGTTGGGTGGTGGTGTCTGAGGCAGTGTTGGGTGGTGGTGTCTGAGGCAGTGTTGGGTGGTGGTGTCTGGGGCAGTGTTGGATGGTGGTGTCTGAAGCAGTGTTGGGTAGTGGTTTATTAGAAAGTGTTGGGTGGTGGTGGCTTAGGCAGTTTTGGGTGGTTGGTGTCTGAGTCAGTGTTGGGTGGTTGTGTCTCATGCACTGTTCGGTGGTGGTGTCTGATGTATTGTGTGGTGGTGGTGTCTGAGGCAGTGTAGGGTGGTTGTGTCTGATGCACTGTTCGGTGGTGGTGTCTGATGTATTGTGTGGTGGTGGTGTTTGAGGCAATGGTTGTGTGGTGGTGACTGAGGCAGAGTTGGGTGGTGGTGTCTGATGTAGTGTTGGGTGGTGGTGTCTGAGGCAGTGTTGGGTGGTGGTGTCTGATGTAGTGTTGGGTGGTGGTGTCTGAGGCAGTGTTGGGTGGTGGTGTCTGGGGCAGTGTTGGATGGTGGTGTCTGAGGCAGTGTTGGGTGGTAGTGTCTGAGGCAGTGTTGGGTGGTGGTGTCTGAGGCAGTGTTGGGTGGTGGTGTCTGAGGCAGTGTTGGGTGGTGGTGTCTGAGGCAGTGTTGGGTGGTGGTGTCTGAGGCAGTGTTGGGTAGTGGTTTATTAGAAAGTGTTGGGTGGTGGTGGCTTAGGCAGTTTTGGGTGGTTGGCGTCTGAGGCAGTGTTGGGTGGTGGTGTCTGAGGCAGTGTTGGGTGGTGATGTTTGAGGCAGTGTTGGGTGGTCGTGTCTGAGGCAGTATTGGGAAGTGGTTTATTAGGCTGTGTTGGGTGGTGGTGGCTTAGGCAGTTTTGGGTGGTGGTATCTGAGGCAGTGTTGGGTGGTGGTGTCTGAGGCAGTGCTGGGTGGTGATGTCTGAGGCATTGTTGGCTGGTGATGTTTGAGGCAGTGTTGGGTGGTGGTGTCTGAGGCAGTGTTGGGTGGTGGTGTCTGATGTAGTGTTGGGTGGTGGTGTCTGAGGCAGTGTTGGGTGGTGGTGTCTGAGGCAGTGTTGGGTGGTGGTGTCTGAGGCAGTGTTGGGTGGTGGTGTCTGAGGCAGTGTTGGGTGGTGGTTTCTGAGGCAGTGTTGGGTGGTGGTGTCCGGGGCAGTGTTGGGTGGTGGTGTCTGAGGCAGTGTTGGGTGGTGGTGTCTGAGGCAGTGTTGGGTGGTGGTGTCTGAGGCAGTGTTGGGTGGTGGTGTCTGAGGCAGTGTTGGGTGGTGGGGTCTGATGTAGTGATGGGTTTTGGTGTCTGAGGCAGTGTTGGGTGGTGGTGTCTGAGGCAATGTTGGGTGGTGGTGTCTGAGGCAATGTTGGGTGGTGATGTCTGAGTCAGTGTTGGGTGGTGATTTCTGAGGCAGTGGTTGGGTGGTGGTGTCTGAGGCAGTGGATGGGTGGTGGTGTCTGAGGCAGTGTTGTGTGGTGGTGTCTGAGGCAGTGGATGGGTGGTGGTGTCTGAAAGTGTTGGGTGGTGGTTGGTTGATACCTGGTTGGTTGATGGGGTTCTGGGAGTTCTTCTACTCCCCAAGCCCGGCCCCAGGCCAGGCTCGACTTGTGAGAGTTTGGTCCACCAGGCTGTTGCTTGGAGCGGCCCGCAGGCCCACATACCCACCACAGCCCGGTTGGTCCGGCACTCCTTGGAGCAATAAATCTAGTTTCCTCTTGAAAATGTCCACGGTTGTTCCGGCAATATTTCTTATGCTTGCTGGGAGGACGTTGAACAACCGCGGACCTCTGATGTTTATACAGTGTTCTCTGATTGTCCCTATGGCACCTCTGCTCTTCATTGGTTCTATTCTACATTTTCTTCCATGTCGTTCACTCCAGTACGTTATTATTTTACTGTGTAGATTTGGTACGTGGCCCTCCAGTATCTTCCAGGTGTATATTATTTGATATCTCTCTCGTCTTCTTTCTAGTGAGTACATTTGGAGGGCTTTGAGACGATCCCAATAATTTAGGTGCTTTATTGCATCTATGCGTGCCGTATATGTTCTCTGTATTCCCTCTATTTCAGCAATCTCTCCTGCTCTGAAGGGGGAAGTGAGTACTGAGCAGTACTCAAGACGGGACAACACAAGTGACTTGAAGAGTACAACCATTGTGATGGGATCCCTGGATTTGAAAGTTCTCGTAATCCATCCTATCATTTTTCTGGCTGTCGCAATATTTGCTTGGTTATGCTCCTTAAACGTTAGGTCGTCAGACATTATTATTCCCAAATCCTTTACATGCTGTTTTCCTACTATGGGTACATTTGATTGTGTTTTGTACTCTGTATTATGTTTAAGGTCCTCATTTTTACCGTACCTGAGTACCTGGAATTTATCACTGTTAAACATCATGTTATTTTCTGATGCCCAGTCGAAAACTTTGTTAATATCAGCTTGAAGTTTTTCAATGTCCTCAGCCGAGGTAATTTTCATACTGATTTTTGTGTCATCTGCAAAGGATGATACGAAGCTGTGACTTGTATTTTTGTCTATATCTTATATGAGAATAAGGAAAAGCAGCGGTGCAAGGACTGTACCCTGAGGTACAGAGCTTTTCACTGCACTTGGACTAGATTTTATATGGTTGACAGTTACTCGCTGAGTCCTGTTTGACAGAAAACTGAGTATCCAGCGTCCTACTTTACCGGTTATTCCCATTGACTTCATTTTGTGTGCTATCACGCCATGGTCACATTTATCGAAAGCCTTTGCGAAGTCCGTGTATATCACATCAGCATTCTGTTTCTCTTCTAATGCCTCAGTGACTTTGTCGTAGTGCTCAAGTAGCTGTGAGAGGCACGATCTTCCCGCTCGAAATCCATGTTGTGAAGGGTTGTGAAGGTCATTGGTCTCCATGAAATTGGTGACCTGACTCCAAATCACTCTCTCAAATACTTTTTTATGATGTGCGATGTTAGTGCAACTGGTCTATAATTTTTTGCCAGTGCTTTGCTCCCTCCCTTGTGTAGAGGGGCTATGTCTGCTACTTTAAGTGCATCTGGTATCTCCCCCGTGTCCAGGCTCTTCCTCCACACTATACTGAGTGCCTGTGCTACCGGCACTTTGCATTTCTTTATAAATATTGAATTCCATGAGTCTGGACCTGGGGCCGAGTGCATGGGCATGTTTTCAATTTCTTTTTCAAAATTTAGTTCGCTCGTGTTTATATCAGTTATATTTACAGGGGTATGAATATCCCGCATAAAGAAATTGTCTGGATCTTCCACCTTCATGTTGTTTATTGGAGTGCTAAACATGTCCTCATACTGCTTTTTTAGGATTTCACTAATTTCTTTGTCATCCTCCGTGTATGAACCTTCATTTGTACGAACAGGTCCAATACTGGCAGTGATTTTTGCTTTTGATTTCGCATATGAGAAGAAATATTTTGGATTTTTCTTTATTTCCTGAATTGCTTTCTGTTCTAACTGCCTTCTTCAGTTTCATATGAGTGTTTCAATTTCCGCTCGATTTCTTCAATCTCCCTATTTAAATTATTCCTTCTTTGACGGGAAATTCGTGTCTGCATAAGCAGTTCCGTTATTTTTTTCCTGCGTTTATAGTGTCGTCTGCGTTCTCTTTCTACGTTAAATCTCTTTCTGGCTTTCCTCAAAGGAACATGTTTCAGACAGACTTGATACGCTTCTGAAGTCAGTTTTTCTATTCCTTCTGTAGGACTTGTATTATTTAGAAACAGTTCCCCATGGAATGTTTGTAAGTTCCCTGTTTATTATCTCCCAGTCTATCCTTTTATTATTAAAATTGAATTTACTGAATAGCCCCTCTCGCTTTATCAACGTTTTAGGTCTATTCTGAGTATTGATGGTAGTTTGCACTTCAATGAGTTTGTGATCTGAGTATGTGGTATCTGATATCGTAATGTCTCTGATAATGTCTTCGTTGTTCGTAAAGACCAGATCTAGAATATTTTCATTTCTCGTTGGCTCCGATATCTGCTGATTGAGTGAAAATTTGTCACAGAATCTAAGTAGTTCTCTAATCTGTGGTTGGTTAGGTCCTGATATATTTCCTGGTATAATGTTATTGTTTGCTATTTTCCACCTGAGACTAGGCAAGTTGAAGTCACCTAGGAAGATAATATCAGGTATCGGGTTCTCCAAATTATCAAGGCTATTCTCTATTTTGCTTATCTGTTCTGTGAATTCCTCAGCCGTTGCATCTGGCGGTTTGTATATTAGTATAATCACTAAATTTATTTTCTCTATTTTTAATCCCAGTACCTCTACCACCTCATTTGTAACGTTTAGGAGCTCCGAGCATACAAGGTCTTCCCTAATATACAGACCCACTCCTCCATGTGACCTAATTTTCCTATCACACCTGTATAGGTTATATCCTGGAATCCAGATCTCACTGTCCAACAATTCCCCCGCATGGATTTCTGTGAAAGCTCCAAATACTGCATTTGACTCCGTGAGGAGGCCATTTATGAACTGTACTTTGTTGTTTGTTCTTGTTTTTAGTCCTTGTATGTTGGCAAAGATGAATGAGGTTACTCTATTAGTGATAGTTTGAATGGGAGACTTTTTCGGCAAGTCCATTATTCGTGGACATAATGAGTTTGTTCTGACCAGTACTGATTGTTGTAGGGCAGTTTTCTGTCGTAGTTGTAGTTCCCTTTCGGTGGGTAATTGTATCTGTAATTCTGGAATGCAAGTGGATCTGGCATCCAGTTCCATACATTCTCCATGCTGCTCCTTTTGAATTCTCTGCCGGTCTGGTATAAAAAATTTATAGAGTTTTCTCCAAATTCATTATCCTGCTTGCCACTCTTTATGTAGCGTTCCGTGCCTTTCACGTGAAAGTGTGGGCAGCTGAGGTCATAGCATTTTCTGTCCTCCAGTGAGGTTTGGCACATGTCAGGATGGAAAAACCTATATATTGATCCTCATCCTATGGTGGTGTCTGAGGCAGTGGTTGGGTGGTGGTGTCTGAGGCAGTGGTTGGGTGGTGGTGTCTGAGGCAGTGGTTGGGTTGTAGTGTCTGAGGCAGTGTTGGGTGGTGGTGTCTGAGGCAGTGTTGGGTGGTGGTGTCTGAGGCAGTGTTGGGTGGTGGTGTCTGAGGCAGTGTTGGGTGGTGGGGTCTGATGTAGTGTTGGGTTTTGGTGTCTGAGGCAGTGTTGGGTGGTGGTGTCTGAGGCAATGTTGGGTGGTGGTGTCTGAGGCAATGTTGGGTGGTGGTGTCTGAGTCAGTGTTGGGTGGTGGTTTCTGAGGCAGTGGTTGGGTGGTGGTGTCTGAGGCAGTGGATGGGTGGTGATGTCTGAGGCAGTTGTTGTGTGGTAGTGTCTGAGGCAGTGGATGGGTGGTGGTGTCTGAGAAAGTGTTGGGTGTGGTGTCTGAGGCAGTGGTTGGGTGGTGGTGTCTGAGGCAGTGGACGGGTGATGGTGTCTGAGGCAATGTTAGGTGGTGGTGTCCGAGGCATTAGTTGATTGGTGGTGTCTGATGCAGTGGTTGGGAGGTGATATCTGAGGCAGTGTTGGGTGGTGGTGTCTGAGGCAGTGTTGTGTGGTGGTGTCTGATGTAGTGTTGGGTGTGGTGTCTGAGGCAGTGTTGGGTGGTGGTGTCTGAAGTAATGTTGGGTGGTGGTGTCTGAGGCAATGTTGGGTGGTGGTGTCTGAGGCAGTGTTGGGTGGTGGTGTCTGAGGCAAGTGTTGGTTGTGGTGGTGTCTGAGGCTAGTGTTGGGTGGTGGTGTCTGAGGCAGTGTTGGGTGGTGGTGTCTGAGGCAGTGGTTGGGTGGTGTTGTCTGAGGCAGTGTTGGGTGGTGGTGTCTGAGGCAGTGTTGGGTGGTGTTGTCTGAGGCAGTGTTGGGTGGTGTGTCTGAGGCAGTGTTGGGTGGTGTTGTCTGAGGCAGTGTTGGGTGGTGGTGTCTGAGGCAGTGTTGGGTGGTTGGTGTCTGAGG